>NW_028227257.1:2947500-3157500 GCF_978045245.1 Mus caroli
TGCAGCAGTACTATCTAGACAGATCATTAGGAAGGAAGCTTTGGTCTGCTCTAATCCTGAGGTTCCCTTGCTCAGCACTCCTGATACTGAGTCTAAGATGATCAATCCACAGGGATGTGAATACCTTATTACAAAAGGTTACCAAGTTAAAGTGTACCTAGTGCATGGTTACATCTGTCTTAGGTTTTCTCTTGGTGTGATAAAACATCATGATTGTTGACAAATTGGGAAGGAAAGGGTTTATTTAAGTTCATGACTCTCAGGCTATATTCCATTGCTAAGGAAAATCATGACAGAAATGCAAACAGCAGGGACCTGGAGTCAGTAACTGAAGCAGACACCGTGGAAGGAAGCTGCTGCCCATAGAAGGATGCTGCTGCTCATGAAAGGATGCTGCTGCCCATGGAAGGATGCTTCTGCCCATGGAAGGATATTGCTTACTGGCTCCCTTTTCTCATTGTCTCCCCTTGCCCTCTTACAGCATGCAGGACCACTATCCCAGGGCTGGCCACCAAAATGAGATAGGGCTTCCCTTATCAATCACCAATCAAGAAAATGCACCACAGGTTTGCCCAGGCTAATCTGATAGAGGTATTTTCTCTGCCAGGGTTCTGTCTTCCAAAATGACTCTTGTTTGCTTCAAGTTGAAAAAAACTACCCAGCTCAGGGACAGAAAGTCAATTCACCATATTAGCTTCAAATTTGAAAATCGTGCTGCATGCGTGGCTGGGCTCAGAAATGTCACAAGTTCTTTGGGGTTCTCTTTGCTGTCTCCCTCTGTATGCAGCCCCTCCATCACTTCTCACTTGGGGTTCATCCTTCCCGTGGAAGAGAAAGTGGCAGAAAAGGACAGAATTGGGTTTGCAATCAATGGGAGTGATGGACGACCTCAACATGAAAAGGAAGTCTCTAGGCTTGCAAGGGACTAACTACCGCCTATGTTGGGTGACAGTGACATTCCTACCAGGAAGAGAGTTTGAAGCCCATATAAGTCCAACTTCAAGATGATGCAAGTCAGTAAAGAAGGTATGGGATTTTCTGTACAGACCTACATTGGGCTGAGACATCTCAGGCACTTACCGAAGCCACAGGCTCTTACCGAAGCCCCCCGCCCCAACAACTACATGCAAGCCAGAATTTTACATGCCAGCAGTGGGAATGTAAAGGAATTTCTGCCCTACTTGCTCTAGATCCATTCCTAGCCAGTGGGGAGGCTCCTGAAAGGATGCAAGACTTGTGAGAGTGGACAGCAGGCCTGTGAGCTTCTACACATCTAAGAAAGAGCTGAGGTCCTGGGGAGGAAACACCATTGCCTGCATCTCAATGGTCAGATGCTGCCATGAGACAGAGCAATAAGAACCAATGGGTGAAAATCTGGGAGAAGTCTGAGCTGGAACTGATTTGTGTGGCCAATGTCAGGGCACTTCTGAATTTTCTAAGTTTGAAAAACATGAGAAAGGCAAGTGTTGTCGCTGCCTGACACCCGAGGGGCTGTCAGAAGCCTGGCCATATGCAAAGCCTGTATTAGGATGCTGGGAGGCCGGGAAGCCATGCAGCTCTGACAGCTCAGAGCCAGTGGGCATGGGTTGCAAAGGAGCCCTGTAGACTCTTTAGAGTCTGTCTGGCAGAGGCAGGGTTAAGGGTACAGCCTTCCACGGAGGGACTCATTACAGGAGGCTGTGAGTACAGAACAGGGCAGTCTGCAGTTAGTGTAGACAGCTTCACAATCGACTAAACACTGCAAGCTGGTGTCCCCAAGAGACAGCGGGGCAGAAAGGATGGCGTGGTGCAGTCTGGCCATCAATATCTCAGACTTTGATCCAACTTCAAATTTAGCTCCAGCACACGCTTGCTTGACAGGTGCTGGGAAATTGTGCAAAGTTTTCATTTGCTTCGAATTTCTCACTTTTTTTTTTTACACACACAGTAGGACTCGTTCTTTGTGAAGATGGACTTCCTGCCATTGGCTCAATAGTTTCTGGGTAGTGTGTGCATGCTGTGCATGCATGCATGCATACGTGCGTCAAGTGTGCACTGAGCCTGAGTGCATGTGTATGTGCATACATGTATATGTACATATGTGCGTGTGGTGTGTGCTTGCATGCAATGCATACGTGCACACAATGTGCAGGCATGCAGGTGTGCAGTGTGTGCATGCAGTATGTGTGTGTGTGTGTGTGTGTGTGTGTGTTTGTGTGTGTGTGTGTGTGCATGTGTGACAGCAGAGGTCAGCAGAGGTCAGCATCAGATGTCTTCTTTGGACACTTCCCGTCTTATTTTCTGAGCTAGATGTCTCATTTATCTGGAGCTCACATATAAGTCATCGGCCACAAGCTGCTGGTGCCATCTTATCTGTCATTCCTAGGACTGAATCAGAGGTTGGAGGCAATGTGCCTGGATCTTTGTATAGGTGCTGGGGTCTAATCTAGGGTCCCCATGATTTCTGGACAAGCAAGTTATGGACCATGCTATATCATCAACCTTTTACAAGTTCTTTATCAAAGAGGTTCCTTAGTCTAACATGAAAAGGAAAGCAAGAATATCAAGTGTCTTCACTTGACTGCAGGAATTGTCAAGACCTTTAACACTGAACTATTCACTGAGCCTCCGAAAAGAGGGAACCCTCAGGGTCCCCAGCTCTCCACAGGTGTGGCTTACTGAAAACTCAGGAAGCTTTTAGAAGTTCCAGCTGAGTGAATAAATGCCACATCTAAGCTGTCACCGGGGTGACCTCAGAACACAAACACATCTACCTGACAGACTAAGACAGCCATAAGCCACCCATGGTTGTGCAGACCTGTAACCTCAGCAACTGGCAAGGCTGGAGTAGGGTTGCAGGTTGGGAGCCGGGCTGTACATAGTGAATTCAAGGTCACTCTGGGCAGTGGAGTGTGACCCCCGCTCAAAGTAAATTGTAATGGAGGGTTCAGCAAGTGGCTGGGTGGTAGAGCACCTGCAAAGCCGAGATGAAGACCTAGCTATGTTCCATGCCCAGTTATTACAATTAAAAATTAGTCGGAAACATGGAGTCCCCGAAGGACACAACCCAAGCATCAGCTGTCTCCACTGCAGGGTCACTGGGAGCCCCTCCCTCTCAGGAGACCCTCCCATCCCTGCCTTCCATGGCCATGAAAGCTGCTCAGGGTCTAATTTAGCAGGCTTTGAGCTCCCGACACTTCCCCGAGTGACATTTCACAGAAGGATCATTCTTCCCTTGTCTGGGAAGAAGGACTTCCCAGGAGCACATGTATGTGAACACTCTTGCTCATATGGAATTTAAGTCACAGTGAATGAGTTTGGCATTTAATAATGGCCATGGTGACTCTTGTCTGTCCTTGCAACACCCTATATTCAGTCTATCATTCTTATATACATTCAGGCAGGCATGCATGAACACATGCACGCACACTTCATGGGAATCATATGAAGGCCTATGTAATCTTGGTTGACTTCCCAGGAGGCAGAGGTGTGTATTTCTATTCTTTAGAAGCTGGAACAGAGAGAACTCAAGTTACAGCTACTGTAAAGGAAGCAAATCATGCTGGCCAGCTGCAGGTGGAGAGGCTTAGCTGACACAACAGATGGCTGAGTTTGCTTGAGTTGGGGCAGCCAGGAGGAGCCATATTTTATCCAACCCCCTTCTCTCATTCATGACTCAGAAAGCCCCACACTGGCCATTCCTGCCTGGAGGGACTGAGGGGAATCAAGGCTCTGGGCAGCCCTAGCCCTGCCACCTTCCGGAAACTGACTCCGGGTTCCTTCTCCTCCCTGCTCTTTTTCTTCCTCTTCAGTGGTGTCTTTGTTCTTGGCGGTCTGCTTCTTGCTTCCATAATGAAAAAGCAATACCAGCCGTGGGTTGCCTGTAACACAAGCTTGTTTTGTTTCCAGCCTTTTTATTATTTAACCTGCCCCCATGGGGAGGTAAACGGATACCCTATCAGGGAAGAGGCAGGCAGGCCTAGGGAGCAGAGGAAATTGGGGGGTCAAGATTTGCTTGGGCTGGACGATTTAATTTGCCAGACTGCTGGGCCTGTCAGAAATTTCTGCCGCAACCACTGGGGCCCTCGTGAAGCCGAACAGCACGGGAAGAAAATGAATTCCTGGATCAATTCCTCTGTTTGGAGGCCTTAACTTGTATTCAGCTGAGCAAAGAGTAAGACAGACAAGAAGAAAGGAAGGAGCCTAGAGTCTGAAGCTGTCACGGAAGACTGACCCAGAAGGCCCAGGTCTGGTTTTTGTGCTCTCCAGAAGCCAGAGGTCCCTGCATCAAGCTTGACTTAGACCCCCAGAACAGCCTTCTTCTTCCTTTCCTCTGGGCCTGCCCAAGATCTGTTTTCTTACCCAAAGGAGAGGATGATGAAGCCACCCGTGCCGAATTCAGACATGTCTTACCCAAGAGGTTTCCATATTGGTGGTCTTCAGCCTAGGGTGCTAAGATTGGCTGGACATTTAGGAGGAAGAGTCTGCGTGGTGCTCCAGCCTCTGAGAACTCTATACTAGAGAGGATTTTTCTGCTCCTGTGAGGATAGGCTGGTATAAAAGACCACACCCCTTCCTGCTTTCTGGTGACTGTTTTGTCCTGGGATCCACTCCCTTGAAGGCCCCCTGTCATGAATGTTCTCGCCCATCCTGGAGCACAGTTGGGGTTTGGAGGTGATCACTTGCCAGAGAGCAGGGCCTTTCTGCTTGAGAACCTCCAGGACTGTGGGCTAAATAACCCTCTTATTTAGTGCATCCCACAACCTTTAGTGTGATGTTATCACAATGGACAGCAGGCTAATACACAAGGAAAGTGTGTCTGGGGCAGTGAAGCTGGGATCCCAAAGGTCTGGCAGGTCTGTCTTGTCTTCCGAAGGATGGGAGTCAGGATGAGTCTTATATGGGAAGAAGGTTGCCACTGCCACCATCTGTCCTAGTCACTGCTTATGACTCATTTCCCAAAGTCTTCATGTTAAATCCTGTTTCAGGGTTTCCTGTTGTGTCCTCACTAAGGATGCATCTGGGAATTGCCAAGAAAGAGCTGGTGTGGAACAAAGCTGAAGGGGGCAGGAGTATGCTATGGACTGGGGAGCCAAGGGCAGCACTAGGCATTGAGAGAGAAGATGCAGAACAGGCAGGTGTGCTACCTCCTGGCTCTGAAGGTTAACTTCAAGTTACAGAGAAACAAAGAGTGCTTAGTGCCCTTTTGTTTACTGTGTAAAGTGAAAAGTTTAAGCAGAAATCCGACTGTATCCTTCAAGTAGCTAAGTAATGGTGGTAGAAAATAGCTGAGTAATGAAAGAAAATGGCTGAGTAATGATAATAGAAAATAGCTGAGTAATGATGATAGGAAATGGCTAAGTAATGTTGATAATAAATAGCTGAGTAATGATAGAAATAGCCGAGTAATAGTGATAGAAATAGCTGAGTAATGCTAGAAAATAGCTGAGTAATGGTGATAGAAAATGGCTGAGTAATGGTGATAGAAAATAGCTGAGTAATTGTGATAGAAAATGGCTGAGTAATGGTGATAGAAAATAGCAGTCATATTTATAATAGCCAGAAGCTGGGAACAACCTAGAATGTCCCTCAATAGAGGAACAGATACAGAAAATGTGGTACATTCACACAATGGAATACTACTCAGCTATTAAAAACCATCTTGAACTCTGTTTGGAATCTCCATGGGAACACACTTCTGGGTGTGACTGTGAAGGTAGGTCAGACCCACCCAGAATGTGAGTGGCACCATCTATGGGGTGGGGTCCTTCACTGAATGAAAAGGAGAATTGAATGTAGTTTTTCTGGAACCCCTTGGGCATGAGTTTACGGTACCCAGTGTCCATTTCTTCCTGTTTCCTGACTATGGAAGCAATGTGATCAGTTGCCACAGCCTAGTACCTTCTGGGAGGTATTTGATCACAGACATAGGAAAGGAAACAAATACAGATGTCCTGTACCCTTGGTGGAGACACTAGGAGGGGTACATGACTTCCAAGGTGACCCTTCCCCACAGTCAACACCAGACGGACTCCAGGCCCAGTGTTAGAGAGAGGGAGACAGAGGAGAGAGCAACTGGCCAGTATTTTTGAAACTGTCAAGGTCTAAGGAGATGGGTAGCCTCTGAATGCTAGCCTCAGACTAGAAGAAACTGCACAGGCTGACCGTATGCGGTGTGAGTCCTGAGGTGGATCCCTAGACGATCTGGAATAAATCCACCCTGCATATCAGCACCTCCAGAACACAAAATCCGAGTTCCAACAAATGTTCAATGGCTGCTTAGATTATGATGTAAGGGGAAACAGGGTGAAGGGCCAAGGGTCTGTGCACTCTCAGGGTCGTTTCTGCAAATTTTCTTTGGGCCCCAAATACTCTTTCAAAAGCCATCACTTTTGTCTGAGACTGTGTAGCCCCGAAAATATGTGGTATCACAAAAACCTTAGCTCTAGCAAACAGTCACATTGCTCAGAGGTGACCTTCCCTGTGCTCAGGGACCTGCAGTGAGTGACACTCTCAGCTCCTGACCTCTCTCTTTGATTCTGTATTCACATTTTAATCAAGCAAGTTAAAGTCATCAGTGTGCCCTAAAGGCCAGTGACACCTGGCACCGCTGAAATCTCATAAATAAATTAGGAGACCTGTGTGCTGGGAGAACCCTTCCTCGTCGTCCCTGGGATGGAGGTCTCTGCATCTCATTCTCTGTAAATGCTGTGTCCTTGGTCAAGGTGGTTCTCAATGGTGAGACAGATAGAAGGCTCCTGCAGGTCACTGCTGTAGGTCCTCAGAAGGAGGGAGGCGGCATGAACAGGTGTGATACACTAGTGACAGTTCTGGTCTGACTTTAAAGAACAGAAGCCCAGGTAAATAAATTCAGCTTCCTGTTATGTGGATCCTACAGCAAGTCAACCTCAGTGGTGATGATCAACCACATTCATCAGCTATGGAAATAACTGTAAAAGTTCTGATGAATTTTTATGGACAGGGTGGTAGTCTATGGCCTTTAGTGTGGGATGATTGAAAGCTATGTTGTTCTCCTGATGGGAGCCACAAACACAAACAAACAAAGAAACAAAACCACTGGCTTCTTGCTCTGCAAAGAAAGTGATGCATTGGTCAGCTATTGCCACACTGGTGCTGAGTAACAATCCACCCCTAACTGAATGGCTTTCCCACCAACCTGTTATTTTTCATTATTTGTGGCACATCAATTGCAGTTTACCCAGTCTGGGCTGGGGTCAGTTCATATCTGATGTGTGGGAAAAGCCAGTCTCGGAAGGAGTGACAGGTTAGGTTATTCATGGTTGCTCTTCCTTTGGCTGTTCAACATGTATGTAACTGTCTCTTAATGTGTGTGAGCACACATGTGTACTCCAGATGTACAGGCATGTATATGCAGATGTGCATGTGTGTATATGTGCATATGCACAGGTGTGCACAGGTATGCATGCATGCGTATGCAGTTGCAAATGTGTACATATGTGCATACATGTTTATGTGCAGATACACTATATGAATACTTGTATATGAAGATGTACACATGTGCACATGTGCATATACATGTATTTACAGATGTACAGATGTGCACAGGCATGCATGCATGTATTTGAGCTTGCATCTGTAGGCCAGAGCTCAACTGCAGCTTTTGTTTCTTGAGTGTCAACCACCTTGTCTTTTGAGACAGGGTCCCTCAGTAGCCTGGAACTTACCATTTAGACTAGTCTGGCCAGGCAGCAAGCCCCAGGGATCTTTCTTCCTGTTTCTATCTCCCCAGGACTGGGAGTCCAAGAAGAATATGCCACCACACCAGTTTTTTTTATATGGGTGCTTGGAAACAAACTCAGGACCCCACTCTTGCACAGTAAGCTTTGGACTTTGTGGACTGAGGCAT
This sequence comes from Mus caroli, assembly GCF_978045245.1. Lineage (NCBI taxonomy): Eukaryota > Metazoa > Chordata > Mammalia > Rodentia > Muridae > Mus > Mus caroli. The sequence continues at coordinate 2,955,368 of NW_028227257.1, forward strand.
CTTCATTCCTTTCTCCCTGGCCTTTTATAGTCAATGTTCCTTCCTTTAAGTTGGGGAAATGACCTCAGTAGGCTTTGTCAACCACACATATTTTTCAGAAGAATAAAACCTGTCTCTTAGGCAATGCATCTTTAAAATCATATTGATTGGCATATGATTATGTCCTATAAAACTCACTTGATTAAAATGAGCAATTAAAAGGGATTTAGTAAATTCACAGAGTTGGATAAATATCATCCCAGTGCGTGTTGAGGTCATGGTAACAGTGACTGCTGAGTTGTTCAAGCCTTCAAGTAGGGATGCCAGATACCACCATGCACCTGCTGGGCTCAGCACATGGTCCAAAGGGCTGCAATGCATGAGTATGTATGTAAATGCACCACAACACACACAACACTCCCACAAAGACAGTGGGAGCAACACCACATGGGTAATTGAAGGGTCAAGGAGGCAGAGAAGGGCTTGATCACCATCGACAGCTTTGAAAAGGGATGATAAAGCCAGAAGCCACAGAACTTGGTGGCTTTCCACTAGAAAGGCGGGTACTCTGTCCTGAACCTCAGGAAGGATTGACCCCAGCATCCCTGCCCTAAGCTAGGTGAGACCCAATCTTTACCTTTGACCTCTAGGATGATATACTGAGCTGCTCATGTTCCTGTGTGGGGAACTTGTTACAGCAGAAGCTAACACAGGCTACAACCTCTATTCTGACTCCCAGCTGAGGTGTGCTTAAGCACAAGCATCAACCCCAGTCCCTGGTGCAGAATTTCTCAACCAGCAGTGACTTTCCTTCGAAGGACATTTGGGATTCTTGACATACCTGTGACTAGGACAATAGGATCCAGAGGTACTGCTGGAAGCCTAAATGTCCATCATAGAGAATTATCAGCTCTCCCAAAATGCTAGCTCTGCTAAGTGTAATAAGTCTCGTGAAGTAGTTATCCCCCCTAAAAATAACCCAGCATTTCACCACTTTCAGGATAGATGCACCATGCACGGGGAGTGGCCTCTTCTCTGGTAGTAGATAGTTCATAATTTGTCCTGATGCCCAATGGTTGGCTGTATTCACCCATGGAGAAAAGCCCCATTGCCCCTTTAACCAGATGGAAGGCCCTGCTTGCTTTACCTGGGCAGAGGGCATGGGCAATATGCCTCTGGCCTTGCTTTACCTCTGTGCCTAGACTCTGTTCTTCCCACAAAGGTTGGTAAATGCATTGACACTGTCCCAGTGAGGAATTGAGATCTGTGATCCAGATGGGAGAGGATCCTGCACTGAGAGCGAAAGCCAGCTGGAACTGAAAGAGCCTTGCCAGTGTCCCCAGCAGAATGTGTGGGCTGGGTGCTGTATGTGAAAGTATAGAGAAACTGCTTATGGCCCTGAACTCACTGCTCATATTAGGTTGGCCCAGTCTTGCATGAGTTAAAGGTGTGTGTGTGTGTGTGTGTGTGTGTGTGTGTGTGTGTGAACAGCTGTGTGTCCTCAGAGCTTCCTAGTGCCTGATGATTTATATCAGGTGCTATTGAATGAGTACAAGAATTACAAGAGGCTGCTTGGTCTCTGAGACTGTGGGAGCCAATGCAGGTCAGGACAGAGGAAGAGAGAGAAAGACAGAGACAGAGAGACAAATAGAGACAGAGACACAGAGAGAAACACACAGAGACAGAAAGGAAAGAGAGAGACAGAGGAAAGAGACAGAGAGAGGAAAGAGAGAACGAGAAAGACAAACACACACAAGAGACAGAGAGGAAACAGAGAGACAGACACAAAACAGAGACAGACATGAAACAGAGACTCAGAGAGTTAGGAAACAGAGATTCTCCAAGTGTCTGATGGAAGACTCACAGAGGGCTGAGAATACACGAGACAGATATTAGTGCAGACACTTGTGTGTGTATAATACACAAATCAACTTACTCCTAATAAGTTAATAGCATCTCAGACACGTCAAGATGTACTTTATGGTTGTAAGCCATATTTGGCATTTCATCTGTACACTCCAACTTTTCCTGAAAAGTCATGACCAACATTTGTTCCCCCAGGCAGGACACCCACATCAAAGTACTGATCACAGCATCTTCTAACCTTGCGAACCAGGGAGCTTCTTGATCTTACTTACAGGAGCATTGTGGGGACAGAGTTGACCTCACCAAACAGCCACAGCTCTGAAAAGCCTCACCCACAGGCATTTGGGGAAGTCCTCACAGATGTTGCGTGTACACAGATGGAGTCTCCTCCTGGTTATCCTCTCATCTCCCATGTACTCCAGCATTTCCCAAGCCAGCCATGCAGGAGGGAGTGGCTGGAATCCCAGCTGAGATCTGAGTACATGCTCCTAGCTTGTACTCTGGAGCATGGTGGTGGTGTGGGCATAGTCAAGGCTACTCTGATTAGCATGGTAATGGTGGCTATTCCCAGAGGGGCACACTCTCAGACAATCTATTCCACCTCAGGACCCCTAAGATTGGGCTTGCCATTTTCCTGTCTGCAAATGAAGGCTCAGATCCCAGCGTCCCTGGGAGATGCCTCTGCTTAGCCTCTCCAGGACACTGTGCAGAGTGGTGCCTACCCTAACTGATACCTGTGCCACTCCATTCCTGAGGGTGGCACATTGGAAGCAGCTCACACACCCTGGGTCCCACGCCTTCTCCAGCCACACTGCCTTCCGATGGTGGTTGCAGGTTCAGCTTGAGTCCTCCATCTGCAGAGCTCATTAGAGGTGAGAAACTGCTTTTAAACCGGCAAGTGACAAATTCCCTTCACTGTGCAGGAGCCAGAGGAGTGGGGGTCAACATGGGTCACTACTGTTTAGAGCAATCACGGAACACACACACTACGAGCTGACCTGTCACTTGTCAACAACAGCCCAACCAGGAGTTATTTAATCATGGAACGGAGCGCCCACCACCCTCCTACTTCACAGAAGCATAACTATCTGGTTCTGTAACAAATATCTGAAGATTTTAGCTGCCAACAGATATTGATCCATCCCCGAACTCCTTCTCCAAATCAATACTTTGTGCCACCGAGACTGCAGGCTCAGGGAACAGAAAGTTGGCCTCCTGTGTTTCTCTCCCAGGCAACTGGAAGTTGAGGACAGACTACAGGATGAGCCCACTCCAGGCCCTGCAGGCACAGAGTCAGGGGCTCCTAGAGAGGCACCACACCTACGGAGGGGCACAAACTTCACCTAAGCAGTTTCAAGTCGACAGTGTTTAACGAGAGCCACACTGTGCATACAGACTTCAAGCTGTGACCCAGCAAGAAAATCACCAATTTAATCTTACTAAACATACCTTCCGTTTTTTTAAAAAAAAGGTGCTTCATAGCACATGAGATAGGCCGTTATTGAGATAATTGGATCCTTATGGTTCTTAATTTTTTCATAGATACATTATTTCTAAAATAAGTCATAAACCATCATCCCTGAGTGAAAAGTTAATTCACATTGAGCATGCTTCTGCACTTCGAGGCCCGTGTGTATATGCCTCTAATATAATCGAGAGAGACGCTGCTTCACCTCTTCCGTCAGCACTGTGGATCGCACGCGCGCGCGCTCACACACACACACACACACACCCATATAGCCCGAGAAGCTGTACCGGCCTCTGTCTTTCTGTCAGTCATCTTTTGAGAAATGGATATGTCCAAATATTCGACGGGCCCGTAATGGATTGAAATTGTTGTTCCAAAAATCATTCTCTTCCTGGCCAGAGCGGGATTGCGTTTTACATTTGCACTGAGCTAAGCGAATGTTGAATAGATGGAATATCTCAATGACCATTCTGCACAAATGAATAGGCTCCTGTGATGTATAAAGAAGCCGGTGGCATGTTTCAATAAAAAATAAAAGTGTGCTTTTCCTTTTCAAAGAGATTTCCTTTTTTGGCTCCGAGGTAGCATAAACATCAGTACAAAACAAATAGCCAAACATGCCTGTGTGTAGAATTCGGCTTTAAAATGCCGATGTGTGCTCTCTTCCAAGGGGGCACCAGACTCCAGACAATCAAACACTTAGTGCCAGAACTGCTGGAAGTTCCAAGTGACCAGCTAACCAAGCAGATGCCTTGATAGGAAAATGAAACAATGCGTTGGTCATTGAATAGAATCTATCACCCTAGATTCATCTCCTCTGCTTGTCAAAACTTTACCAACTTCCATGGTATTTCAGCAAATAGATGGCACTGAAGGAGAGATGCTAGTTATACGAAGTGTTAATATGCTTTGTGATTACACATTAGTAAGTGAGATATGACTTATGGCAAGAAGAGACCATGGAGCCTGGGAAGGCAGTAATGTAAGAACAGGATTGAGCTAGCCAAGGCTCTGGTAGCACATGCAGTCATCTTTACCTTGGGAAATAAATCTCCACAGAGTACCCTTTGGGTCCTTTGCAGCCATCATAGAGGAAAATAACATATTCTAAAGACTGCCTCAAAAAATGACTGGCCAAAGGCCCTGCATTGCCTGTGTTGGCTATCAGACATCTGTGAAGCTTCAAGGGCTACTGACACACTGGCTCCTGGTCTGGAAGCCAAGTCTCTAGCAGCTGAAGATCACTGTTTGCTTGGGGAGGGGTGCCATGGCTGATCTGATGCCATGTGTGTTCTTGTGGGCACTGCCAGCCTGCACTATGCTGATTGTCTTATGTGTAAAGGCAGCTAGAAAGGCACATAGCCTTGAACAGGTCGGTGCATGGCTAGGGCTCTTCGTCCCTTACGAGGTTGCTGGCCCCAGAGCACCCTTCCAGAAGCTGAGCTCTGGTGCTCAAAGTGTTTCCAAGTCTTTAGGAAAACCGTGTCTTGTAGAGATATGCTTTCCCTGGGAACACAAGCTCATGTCTACGAGCATGCCACACATTGAGGCCTGCAGTGGAAAGCTAGCATCAGCACCTGAAAATGTCATTCTTAGTTAGGGACATAAGGTGGAGAGAAATCAGAGCCACTACTCACAGCTAATAGGATTTTTGTTGGTCTCTCTTATGTAGAGTCTTACTCTGTATTCTAAGCTAACCTCAAACTTGCAGTCCTCCTGCCTCTGTTCCCAGGTGATGATTACAGGCAGACACTAGTGTACTAGCTTCTCATCTTGGGACTGAACCCTACAAAGGCAGCTTAAGGAAGGAAGAATTCATCTGGGCTCACAGCTGCAGGGCGATGTCAAGCCCAGTGTGTGCAGAGCTGCAGGAGCCGGCATTAACTGCTCACACGGTCTCCACAGTCAGGAAGCAGAGAGAGATGAACTTGGGGCTCAGCTGCTGTACAGTCTCCATCTGAGGAGTGGCAGATCCCACATTCAGGGTGCGTCTTTCCATCTTAGTGAGCCTAATCTTGATACCTCCTCCTGCTTAGAGGTCTCAGCAAGGAGGTTCTGCATCCTATCAAGGAGACAGTCAGTATGAACCATGAAGGCACCACTTTCTTGCTGATTTTAAAGACATTTGGAGAATGTTCTCCCTGGTTTTTAGGTTCATCTGCATATCACTGTGACACCCCTAGTGTGAAGAAGACACACACTCACTCTAGCCAGGCCTGTGAGAGCAGCTCTGACTGACAACCCAATTGTGGCAGCCACAGGCTGTGTCCTCATACGTTACTGGAGCTTTGTCATCATGTGACTCTCTTGGCTGGCCATCGCTCTCTTCCTGCCTGCCTGCATTCCCCTTCCTGTTTTTATGTGCAGTGTTTCTTCCCTTGTGTTCCACTGACACTGATTCAGCAACACGCATCCATGTGTTACAAGAAAGGAAAAAAAAATCGGAGGAGCACATCAGAAAAGGGTGCAGAAGCAGTCAGCTTCATCCCTCAACAGTCATCACTCGGCAGGCAGATGCTACACATGGGGCGAGGTGAGCTGGGTCTGGCTGGATTTCATGGCACACTTAATTGGTCACCATCAATTATCCACTCTTTCCCCTTGGTTCCTGGTCACAGCTTCTTTCTCAAGCCTCGTGGAACTATTGTTAAAATCTGCATGGTCGCATGACCACTGACGAGCCAACCCAGAGAGGAAAGCCGGCTCTGTCAACATGGCTGCACTCTGGTTTGTCATGTGAAGAATTCAGTATCAGAATCAAAATAATTCTTCCCTTTTTGCCCTGAGGATGTCCCTCCTTGAAGATCACACCATGCCTGCCCCTGGCTGGACCTTTGGATAAAGGCAGGACTTGTTTTCAATGCTGGGATGTGTCAGCGTCTGTCACTGTCCATTGTACCTTTCAAGCCCAGGGCTGGCGGCACTTGTGCATTTCTCTTTTGCGTGTGTCGCTTGGGGTATACACTGCGGCCTGGCAACATTGCCCTTTGACTGACGTTTTCAAAGGTAGGAATATGCCACATAGGATTTTCCCCTAGCTGGTCACACAGGGATCTTGTAATTTATGACCGCTGGTGAGATTGAAGATGAGAAGCAGAGATGACCCCCTGACCTACAGACTCACCTCCCCAGAGCCCACCTGAACTTCCCTGGATCTCAGCACTAGAGCTTCAAGTTGGTCCTCATTTAGGGCATAGACTAATGTGACATGTTGACATTGGGCCACTGTCATCAGAACGAGGGTCCCACACACCTCAGAGGAGGCCAGTCTGCCATGCCAGGGGCATTGCATTCTGTTAATCTGAATGGTGTCCTTCTGACTCTGTCACTCCAGAGAGTGCTTCTGCTCACCACTCTTGCCTTGTGAGATGCCTTTGATGTCAGTACATAGAACTGTCTCATAAATACTGGCTGGAAAGCTGAGAGCTAATGGAAAAGACCAGGGAGCCATGACTGGGGTAAAAGGAGGCTACCTCAGCCTTTCTTGTCATGTCTTCCTCCTCAGAATCAGAAACAGTGGCAAATGGAGTCTGGGGTTGGGGCCTGAGTCGGAACACAGACCTATATTATCCCTGCTTGGTGAGTAAGGAAACCGTGACTCTGAAAATCAGATCATTTACAACCCAGGCTAGAGAGACAGGAGATCAGAAGGCATTCCCCAGGGCTAGACTTGGACTCCATGCACTGAACCCTTTTGTGGTGCGGCCTGAGCTCTTTTGAAAGGTGGGCTGATTTGGGGTGACATTGGTTACAGATAGAAGGCTGGTCCTTCAGGTGAAGCTTCTAAAGGACAAAGCTCAATTCCCACCACCTGGAAGATGAAGGAAAACAGAAACCTCCAAAGTGATGTTCAACCCTATCCCCCATGAGTTACTGAGCATACAATCAGAATAAACCTCACACAGCAGCAGAGATGGTAGTCAGGTCCCGAATCCTTCTAAATCCCGAGGAGAGAGGAGCCTGCAATGCATGCGCATTGACCACTGCACAGACTAAGGGTTTGGGATCTGACTGGTTTATGCTAACTAGTCTCCAGGTGGACCCTAAGGAGCCTCCACTCGCTCAGCTTCCTCATGGGAAACCAGCTCAGGCTCCTTGGTACTGTTTAGAAAAGGGGGTCAAGTCCCAGGCTGACAGAATGGAAGCAATCTTAGAGATGTTGAATTTTCCTGTCAAGGGGCTTCCGGCTCACATGTTCTTCTAATGAGCTTCATAGAGGGAGGCCAGACTGAAGCAGTCTCAAGCCAACACTCGCCAGGCACCAGGTGGCCATACGGGGGGAAGCATTGGTCACACAGAATTTTATTAGCAAACACCCCATTCAGTCTGTGGGACATCACTGTCGCAGGCTCCCCCTCGGAGGGTCTGTCCAGCCTTCTCCAAGATCACTTCCTAGCTGCCACAGGCGCTTGCTCTAGAGAACAGCAAGTACACAGTAGGCACTCAATACATGCTTGCCAAATGAATTGTGCTTATTGCACTGCTCAAAGCCAACCCTTTATTGATTGTTCATCGTCAAGAAGCAAGGGTGGGCAGCTTTATTAAGAACTGCACAATATCTGAAGAGATTCTTGTCTCCCTTTAGGCTTGATTTTTCACCACAAGTAATAAAGCTATTTAAACCAGCAGCCTGTTGGAAGAACAGTATTCTGAGTTGGGTAGATGCCAGGATCATGTGAGCTTGCTGGATGGATAGGTTTTCCCGGTGCTGGGAAGTTCTGGGAAGACAATGTTATTCTGATTTTTCCTGTTGCTCTGCTGAAAACAACTTAGGTGAGGAAAAGTTTATTACATCTTCTACTTCTGCGTCAGAGTTCATCGCTGAGGGAAGTCAGAGCAGGAACTCTCAGACAAGAGCTTGAAGCAGAGATCATGGAGGAAGTCTCCTTGCGGAATTACTCAGAATTTTATGCTTAGCTAGCTTTGTATACAGCACCCACAGAGTAAGGATAGTATCCACAGAGAGTTGAGTCCGCCTACTCAGTTAACAACTGAGACAATTCCCATCGGCACACCCACAGGCTGATACAATCTGGGCAATCCCTTCTTTTAGATTTCCTTCTCAGGTGGCCGTGCGTTGTGTCGAGTTGCCAGTTAAAGCTTACTAAGACAAACGCAAAGAGGAAGGGATGACTCTGCCTTCATGAGGTTCTCCTCAGTTCCTCTCTCAGAACCTTTCTCTGTGCTCTAAGCTGACTCTTGCTTCCTGTGTGCAGAGTATGTTCTAGAACATTATATCTGTCTCACCATTGGGGAAACACGCGCTCATGAGCTTGGGTAAGGACTAAGGCTTGTGACAACGTCATGGCTCAATCCCAAACCTCGGTCTAATAACTTAAGAGCTGAGAATGTTTTGACAGCTTTGTTGGGCCCTATAGTATACTCTTAGGCTTATAGAGTAACTGAGTAAGTGTTTATAAAACCTACACACCCAGCCCTATTTCCCACATGGGCTATACACACACTTTTCTCTATTAATATATTTCCGCAGTAAAATGAATCAACCAATACGTATTACCACCTTTTAATTAAGTAGCATCTATAGTTTACATTAAGGTTTGTTCCCTACAGTGCAGTCCACATGGTTTGACAAATGAATCATGACAGGGTCCACAGCTGAAACCCCACACAACAAAACCATCATTTGGAATGCTGTGATTTACTTGTTCAGGAAACCAGGACCCACCAAGCTCATAGTACATGGAATTTCCCACAAATAGAATCTCAAGACCCATGGTTTTTTAATGGGAATCACTTCACTTGTTTATGTACTGCCTTAGTGTTTCTATTGTGGTGATGAGATGCCATGACCAAAAGGCAAGTTGTGGAGGAAAGGGTTTATTTGGCTTATACATCCATATCATTGTTCATCATGAAAGAGTCAGGACAGCAACTCAAACAGGGCAGGAACCTGGAGGTAGAGGCCATGGAGGGTGCTTCTTACTCGATTGCTTCCCCTGGCTTGCTCAGCCTGCTTTCTTATAGACCCCAGAACCATTAGGCCAGGGATAATAGCACCCACAATGGACTGTACTCTCTCCCATCAATAACTGATTAAGAAAATGCCTTACAGACAGATCTTATGGAGGCATTTTCTCAATTAAGGTTCCCTCCTTTCAGATAACTCTCATTATCTGTGTGTCAAGTTAACATGAGATTGGCTAGCTGTCTGTGACTTGTCTGTTCACAACACTAGCCAAAGTAGCTGTGACTGTCAACCTGGAAAACCAACCAAGTCCTTTGCTCTCTTGGCTGGAATGAACAATTGTCTGGTGCCTCATTGGTTCTGAAGTCAAGATAGTCCCTCTCAAGACTTAGCAGTGAGGCGTGGCCATAGTCACCAATCCCTGTGTCCTGATAGACTTAATGCACAAAGCAGCCTCTTGGAAATGCTGGCAATCATTTGGTCAGCAACATTCTCAGGACCCCAGAGTGCCTCCCTGCTTTGGTTTCTCCGATGAGTTGTTTTTATTTATGACCTGATGCTTTTCATGTAGCAACATTCTGGCAGGAGATGCATGTGGGCTCTTCCCTAGCTCCTGCTAGCTCACCCTGAACCCTTGGAGATTCCTCCCTGAGGAAGAGAGTGGTCTGTTGACCTTGGGACCTTGGGTCACATGGTACCAGCCCAACTTCTGGAGACACTAGAGATGAAGGTCAGCCATGTAGAGGTCAGCTCTGCCCTTAGGATGGGTCCCTGGTCAGTACTCTAGACACCAAGAGTCAGGGAGCTTCCCCAGCTGGCATGTGACAGGTGTGTTGTCACACATAATCACTGAAGAAATAGATGTTGGAATTCTCATGACCCCACCAGGATAGAGCCATTGAACACGAGACATGGGATCTTCCCCTGGCTGATTTCCTCTGTGTCTTTCACTGTGATTAGCTACCATCAGGAGAGTAGCTGTGGTTTGTCAAACAGAGACCTGCCTCCCAGATATCACTGTGTGGAGCCTACAGTCCCATGTGACATACATTTGCCATAATATTTCCAAGATTTCCAGGTTTGGGGGAGCAGTGGCTCTTCCCTTTGTCTTCTCGATCTTCTCAGAGAGCATGCTGCCTCTTTCCTCGGGGGTGTGTCGGAAGAACCAGCTAGTTTATCAGACTTGAGATGAGCTTGAGGGACATCCATCCCCAGAAGGTGGTGGCTGATGGTTTACTGAAACGTGATCTGAATCAAGTGTTAGCAGCCATTCTTTGGATAAGTGAAAGGAGTTCTCAGACTCACGGATTCCTCTCTACCATGGATGTCAAATGTGTGACCCTACCTTCCATGAGCTCCTCCTTCTCAGGCCAGCTACTTCTGCCAACTGTGGTGTGAGTGTTGGAGTCTCTACCCTTCCTTACATCTTTTTATTTCTGCCTCTGATTTCCTGAGGTAGATGTTTCCATTTCCTTTTAAAACTCAAGAAATGAGACCAAGAGAAGTTGAGTGCCTGCTGCCCTGAATTCCAAGGTCAGCCCTTGCTGCTCTGGAGGAACCGGGAGCTGAGCCGGTGAGGGCTTGCTTGCTTTATTATTATTTTTTTTTCTTTTTCAACTGTAGATTAAGTCCCAGCGTTTCCAGCCGTCTATGGATAAGAAGCAAACTTCAGTCTTTTTTAGTAAAGGTTTATTTTGACCAAGTGTGACAGAGAAAAGAAGTTTCAAATGAGGTTTCCAGGTTCACATTTGAAGAGGTTTGTAAAAGCAAGATAAAAATACAAGGTTTTCAGTTCCAATTAGAACTGGATGTTAGAATGAATCGGTATCAGGTCAGCGTGACCTGTGAAACTCACTTCTTCTCTTCATGGGAAGCCTTTCTGTCTTGGTGGCTGTGCTGAAAATAATGATTTTTTTCTTTTTAAAAACCTGGAAAATGCAAAGGAGCTCAAACCTCATTTGGGGTCATTCCCCCACTTTATAGGTGATGGACAGTAATATGTAATGAAATGTTAATAAGTATTCTCTGTCCCCGCCATATAAAAGAGTGAGACTGCCAGGTGAAGTCTCACCCTGAGTCCCAGCCTCCTAGACCTCACGGAGCACAGCTTAGGTTTGATGTGTGGGATGCTGATAGTAAGGTGTTTTTCAAAGCTCCCAATATATTTGTGGGTGGACTTTGGGGGCCATAAGTTTCTGGACTCAGCACTCCAAGAGAGTCAGGAGTGTGCTAGTGAGCAGCTCTGAGAATGGAGGGACCTGAAGTCACCACATCTGACCACCTGAGTTTGGTCTCTAAGTTCCACATGGTGAAAGGACAGAACTAATTTCTGAAATTTGACTGTCACAAGTGTGCTGTGACACACACACATGCACAAACATACATGTGCACACACATACACACATATACATACACACATACATACACACACATACACCAAAACAAACACAGAGACACACATACATATAAACACACAAATACACATTCACATACACACATATATACACATATATACAGATCCACATACATACACATATATACACATATATATGAGCAAACACACAGACACACATGCATACACACACATATTCTCACAAACACACAGAGAACACACATTCACTTGTACACAGAAACAAACACACACAGATACATACACACAAAGACACATATTCACACACATACACACAAAAAGCACACAAACACACAAGCAGATACACATGCACATATACACACAAAAACATACAGACACACATATTCACCTATACACAGGAACAAATATGCATACAAACACGCACACACACACATTCACACACACTCTCATATGCACACATAGAATGGCAAAAGAACAAGCTGAGACCATCAGCCTGTATTTGTTCAAACATAGCCACTTTTCTTTGTGTGAAAATATTCTACTGTGTTGTGTTTGCCTCATTATTTCAAATTCTTGCCCAAATGTGCCTACATTTGGCCTGTTTTTATGGAGAGCATTTTTGGCCTGTATGCTCAACTCCTTATTATGGCTCTGGCAATGTTTCTGTAATTACTTCATTTGGCAGTCATGTCTGCTTTGTTATTTCTGTTTTCAAAGGAAATGCCTCAATCCACAGCCCAGCCTTTTTACCTGCCTTGTCTGTGAATAGTACCCCTCTTCCCTCCCCCATCAGTGTTTTGTGAGAAATGCCCAGTTTCTTAGCAGAAACGGTGAGAGGCCAACTGGGAAAGGACGCTGAGCTGTGGTTACCATAACCTTCTCTTGCTTGCCTTGGATTAGGACCGGAGAGGGACCTGGAGAATCTCAGTTTGACTTACACAGTTAAGAAATCACATCCTCAGTACTGGGAGATGGCTTAGTTGGCAATGTTCCTGCTGTAGAAGCTAAGGACCCGAGTTTACTCCGCAGCATAAAAAACCAAGGGTGGTGCACTTGCCTGTATCCCCAGTACTGGAGAAGCAGAGACGTGGCAATTCCAAGGGTTTGCTGGCCAGCCAGGCTAGCTTCAATCAGTGAGCTCCTGGTTTGTGAGAGAGCTGTCTCAAAAACGAGTTAGATTATAATCAAGGAAGACACCTGATATCAGCCTCTGGAGACCCAGCACTCTTGGTTTGAGCCTGGAATGCCTCTAAAGACTGTGTGCTGAAGGCTTGGTCCCTAGCTGAGGTACTGTGGGGAGCAGGTAGAATCTTACATAGCAGGAACCCAGTGGGAGAAAGTTAGGTCATCAGAGGCATTCCCTAGTTGGGAATAGTGAAAGTTCTGGGTCCCTGTCCCCATTTTCTCTCTCTTTCTCTGTCTCTGTCACTGTCACTGTCTCTGTCTCTGTCTCTCTGTGTCTCTCTGTGTGTCTGTCTCTGTGTCTGTCTCTGTGTCTCTCTGTCTCTCTCTCTCATCTCTCTGTCTCTGTCTCTGTCTGTCTCTGTCTGTCTCTGTCTGTCTCTGTCTCTGTCTCTGTCTCTGTCTCTGTCTCTGTCTCTCTCTCTCTCTCTCTCTCTCTCTCTTTCCTCTGTCTTTCCACTGCCATGGAGCAGTGAATGAGTTGTGACATACACTCCTTCCATGATGCTCTGCCTGGACAGAAACCTCTGCCATCTTAAACTTTTATAAGCTGACTATCTCAGTTCCTTCACAGATTCTGTAGATATTTACCAATAACTGCCATGGACAAGGCACTTTGCAAGTAATCTCTTTGTGGAGATGGGCCATAATGCTGTAAGCCTTAGAAGGTAAGTCCAGAAAGGATCAGCACCCGCGCTGAGCAGCTGTGGTTATGGTAATACACACAGTGACCTAGGCCCTCTGCCTGGTTCCAGAAAGGAAAACAAGAATTCCTGATGGCCTGGAAGGAGCCACATTGCCTCACCCCCCACACACACACACCTTCTTCCTTTCCTCTGTCCTTCTCCCACCCCTCCTTTTTTCTTTGCAATGGGAAACAACACAGCTAATCTGAGCATGTCTTAGCCACAGGCCAGGGAACTGGTTGAGAGAAACCGGACCCTCTGAGGATTGCCATCAGAGAAAGGCTTGAAGACTCAGTGTTTCCTAAGAGCCATTTGTTTCTAGGGGAAGGGATTTGCCCTGCACACGATTAGCCAGCACAGCAGCCGAGGTCAGCGTCAGAACCAGCATCCTGTGAAGGTATCATCTGCAAGAACAAACCCACTCTGGGTGTTAAGGAGAGTGAGGGCCTAAGCAGACATGTGAGGCACTTTGTCCTCACCCTGGGCCCTCTCAGGGGTACCCCATAACATGCAGGTGGTTGGCACATGCTGTCAACCTCCACTTCAATGTCAGCAGAGGAGATATTGAAAACTGCAAAGTATCCCAGCAGCCTTCAGGCCCTGCCGCCTGTCATCAGATGACCTTCCACATAGAGAGATAATCTTTCCGGACAGGAGAGCATCCCACCAGCTGCACGAGGAGGATTAAATCTCTGTGATAGAAGAATGATTCATGCTACAATAAAGCCAAACAAAACCTAATTGGGTGGGGTGAGACCCCCAGAAATTATGTTCACTGTGAAATACAGAAGAGAACTAATTACCCCAGGGCAGTGCTGCATTTAGGTAGAATTCTACAGTCAATTAGTATTCCATTTAATTGTTCAATTAATGAACACATAAATTAAATTCATAGTTTATTTCTACTACTAAATTACTTATTTGAAATGCTTCTTTGGAAAAATAAGCAACTCAATGCACACATTATTAAAATGACTTAGCAGTGTGTATTCGGGGCTGGTTTTAATTGTAAAACAATCCACCCGCCACTGGCTGACTGCTGCCTGCCTTACAGGAAGGTGGATAATTTAATTCCATCTTATCAAGGGAACAGGTGAGCATCACACTGTCTAACACAGAATCCTCCAGGCAGATTTCCAGACTTCCGCTTGCAGGTTGCACGTCACCCCTCACACACACAGAAAGGCAATGCTCAGAGCAGAGGTTTAGGTAGAATCACTGAGAGATGCAGCCACAGTGGACACATGGAGAACACACTCCTAGATCCTGGGCTTGCCTGGGCTTCGTGCTCGTGTGCACAGGGGTTGAAGTAATGACTGCAAACCAATCTCTGGGATTAGTAGCTCTCATCTATGTTCATAGATAAGACCCATTCAGCAAGCTCTATGTTGCTTGTGTCCTCCTGGGAATCCCCTGGAGCCACAAGAACAGTGCTGTCTCTCACCCAAGGCAAAAGGGCCATTGATGTTTAAGAGTTAGGGATATACTATGGCTAGGAATTGGGGTGTTTCTGCCCCTGGGAGTTGCTGAGGTCTTACAGAATCAGTGAGGTTTAATCAGACCTAATACCACTTTGCACAAAATACTGTCTTCTTTCCTGGATTGTCGATGGAGAGGTAGTGTGGGAATAGGGGCCAGTGAGTTTCCTGGAAGCATAGTTATGGTGAAGGCCAGAATTGTTTTGCTTGTTAAAAGGAAGTTCAATTATGTCTGAATGGAGTCATAAAGTAAACGTACCAACAGACCAGAGCGACGAAGGTTAACTGCAGAAGCCAGAGTAATGTGGGAATAACGCCACCAGGAGGTTCCTCTAAACTGGTGCTTCTGATTTGCAAGATGGTGGTGGGTTTGCTTTGGTCTGCTTTGCAACTGTGGGCAGGAAGAGGCATCCATGTAAACAGACACAGACCTGTGCTCTGGCCTTGGAGTAAATGGCTCAGTCTATGTCTTAGAACATCTCCGAGAGCAGTAGACAATGTGAAACAACATGGCAGACTGCTTAAGATGTTGCTCACAGCAAAGATGGTGCTCAACCTACCAAAACAGAAGGCAGAGGGCTCTAGAGACCAGGGGAGCTAGTGAAGGAGCCCAGGAAACACTGGAGGAGGAAAAGGCTGGCTAGTGAGATGTGACCAAGGCCTTGAGTGTCTCTGAAGCATGCATAGTATTTCCTCTGGGATCCGCCTGTGGGGGGAGTCCCTGGAACTTGTGGGCATGCATGGGTCCCATGCCAGCTCTGCAGTGGCACAGACCCTGGCAAAGGCACACTGTCTCTTCTGTTTAGCCTTCCATAAAGGCTTCTCCCAGGATGAAACCTGTTAACATTCTTCCAAGCTAATGGGGGCTGCGCATTTCCTAGCCACCCTCCATGGGAGGGTCTGGGACACTACCCAGCAGGCTCCATAGCACCATTACAGCATTTACCTCCGGGAGGATGGCATCCTAACAGAAACTCCAGAGTCCTAAACTTCTAGCTGTGATCTCAGCAGTCACTGGTCCAGTCTCACAATTAGAGGCTGTGTGC
The DNA here is from genome assembly GCF_978045245.1 of Mus caroli. Taxonomy (NCBI): domain Eukaryota; kingdom Metazoa; phylum Chordata; class Mammalia; order Rodentia; family Muridae; genus Mus; species Mus caroli. Next base: position 2,971,370 of record NW_028227257.1, read on the forward strand.
TAACCTTCAGGTCAGGATCTTATTATTGATGCTTCAACTTAGTGCAAATTATAATGGGATAAATCACCAGCCATCTGCAATCCTTGTTTATTGAATTTCATATGATCCATTTAATTTAGGCCCTCCCATCTCTGAAGGTGAAGCCTATTGAAAATCCGTCTCTTTATCCTCATGCGGCCTAATTTATGTTTTCCCCTTTAGCTCCTCCGCCCGCCTTATTGCTGCCATTGCCTCCGAGGGTCTGTCAGACAGAAGGTGGGTCTGGGAAGATTAACTTCCATATTGCTTTATTTGGTGTGCTATCCAGGCGAGCAGACGGATGCTCATCTCTGCACCTCCCTTCTCAGAGACTCCTTGTCGTGCCCAGCAATACATTACTTGTGTTCTTGTGTTGACTCAGAACAAACAAACAAGCAACAACAACACCTAGAAAACATCAGTTCCTGACTGTATACTCTGGATTTTGAATTTTTGGTTTAAATATATTGCTTAAAGAATAGGACTGGGGAGGGAGGTTGGGGAGATACCTGGCTAAAGTGCTTGGCACACAAACATAAGAACTTGAGTTGGATCTTCAGCGCCCATGTAAAAGCTAGGCATGGTGACACAGGCCTTTAATCCCAGCACTGGAGAGGTGGACACAGGGCAATGTCTCGAGCTCACTGGCCCACCAGCCTCGCCTGACTGGTGAGTCCCAGGCGAGAGACCCGGTTTCAAAGGAGATAGATGGTATTTCTAAGGATGACGTTGAGTCGGTCCTCTGTCCCCTACTTTACACTTGTACACACCTTTACATAGACATGTCCTTCAGTACATACATACACACAAGCAAACTCATTCAAAACCAGGCTCAAAGATTTGGCTCTAAGGTCACACCCCTCACAGGCACGTGATAGACCATGGGCAAAATAAAGTGAATGTGGGACGGGGCTGCTCACAGTTAGAGGAGGGGTAGGTGGGGAGAGGAAGGACAGAGAGCCAACCAAGAGGATGGGAATCAGACCCAGTGCTGAGGCACACTGGGAAGTCAGAAGGGAAAAGATGGAGGAGTGCTATTTGGGGAAAAGGAGAAAAAAAGGAAAAGACACAGAATGCAGAGAGAGTCATCCCAGAAATGCCACCAGCAGACCCAACTGGGGAAGATAGAAGACTGCAGCCTCAAGGTGCAGGATATAGAAAAGAGAGAAATGGGAGCTTTGGGTGTGACTGGGTGGAGGGTCCCTCCCTGCTCATCAAGGGGCATTGCTTAGCCATATGTGAAATTCGTAGTGTGAGCCCTGCCTTGGAACCATGTAGATCACAGAAAGACTGTTTGGGAGATGGCAATAAGTTAAGTGCCCAGTGCTTGAAGGATGGAACTATCTAGGCAGGTGTGGGTGACAGGACGTGGGAGGAATTTCCTGGACATGGAGACTCCACCTTTGGGCTTGAGCATGTGATCCATGGAGTCCAGCCAATCACTGGGCGAGTGGTAGCATAAGCTGACTCATGGTGCCAATCACAGGCAATTAACATGCGTGACAGTCCTAATTAAGCCCTTACCTGAACTGGTCCTTCATCTTGGTCTTGGCAACATAGCCTGTCCTCATCTTGATCTCTGATCTAAGACTCTCTTCTCAGCATCCCACCCCACCCTACTAGTGATGCTAAAATACTGGTGGGGGGTTTTCCTTCCAACCACTGAGTGGACACTTGGGCAGAGATGAAGGCTCACGTCAGCATGGGAAGCTAGTTGGAGCAGCCTCCCCTCAACCTCTACCTTTCTTGTGATCCAATGATACAGACATTTGCCTACAGAGATGTCGGAAGGCAACCCTGTGCATTTGCCTTAGCTTTTGAGAGAACTTACAGAAACTGGAATTTTTAGAAAAGATCACTAGTAGAAAACGAAAGAAATTATTTCACCTTTGGGCTGGAGAGGTGGGCTGGTTAAGAGAACTGACTGTTCTTGTTTAGGTCAGTGCCCACACATTGTATTTCACATGAACTTACAACTCCAGTTATAGGGAGTCTAATGGCCCCTCTGGCCTCCAAAGTACTGCACGCATATGGCAGACATACATATGTATAGACAAACACTCATGTACATAAACTAAGAATAAACAAACCTTTAAAAGAAAGAATTCAGAAATAATTGGCACTTTAAAATGTGTGATTTTCAGCTTTTTCTGTGAAATACATTACAAAAATAATACACTAAAATCTTACCTAACTGTACTTGAGCACCATGGTAGGTTCAATATGTCCCTAAGGGGCTTGGAAGATGGCTCAGTAGTAAAGAGCTTGTTGATCAGGCGGGGACATCTGAGTTTGAACCCTAGGACCCACATAAGAAGCCAGCAGTGAGGAGAAGACAGGAAAACCCCTGGAACTCTCTGGTCAGGTAACCTAGCCTAGTCAGGGAGTTCCAGATCCTAGTGAGAGATCCTACCTCAAAAGGCAAGATTAATGCCATCATCGAGGTATAGAGGTTAGTCTCTGGTCTCCATATGATATGCACAGGGCACCTTTGTGCAAATTCACCTGCATATACATGTGCACCCCTGCTGAAGTCCAATCCTGATGCAGCATGCGGGGTGCCGAGATCCGTAAGACTGTGCTTTCTGCATGGGTCCGTGCTTCAGTTAATATTGTGGAGCAGATTCCTGATATTTTGCAGTCTCCCTTCTCTCTCGAACTTGTTCTCCTGGCCTCCTGGCTTCTCCTCCTGCCCAGGGAAGGTGAAACACACAGGCCAGGGAGGTGTGAGTCCTCAGCAGTGAGCCTTCCAACCCCTAGGGTGAGGTAGAAGAAACTCCATCTTTCAGAATGATTCAATCGTTGATGTTCTGTAGGAGGATCACAGGACAAGCTCTATATGCAATATGGGGGACCCAGTTCATCACCATCTTAAAGGTCTTTGCCATCCATAGTCAGACATGGTTGTTTCCTGTTTCCTGAGTGACTCTGGTGACAGGTGTGGTGTTAGTCCATGTGTGACATAGGGTAGAACATTTGGTGAGTCTACTTTCCCCATTTCTAGAAGGTTTTCATCTCTTTCTTCTCCATTTCCTGTGTGGTCTCAGTTCAAGTGTAATCATGAGTATCTTCTACTGGCCAGCCATCCTATCTGGTGCCAAATCCTGTAATCTACATCCAAGGGTGTCACTCTTCCCTGGTATGGTGGTTTGATTAGGAATGGCTCCCCCAAAGACTTATGGTCTTGAATACTTGGTCCATTGGGAGTGGCACTATTAGGAGGTGTGATCTTCTGGGAGTAGCTGTGGCCTTGTTGGAAGAAGTGTGCCATTAGGGGGTGGGCTTTGAGGTCTCAGGAATTCAAGCCAACTTTCTGCCTGCTGTCTGTGGATCCAGATATAGAGCTCCTTTTCCAGCACCATGTCTGCCTGCACACTGCCATGCTTCCTGCCATGATGATAATGGACTGATCCTGACACTGTAAGTCATCCCTAATTAAGCGTTTTCCTTTAGAAGAGTAGCTGTGATCATGGTGTCTGTTTACAGCAATAGAAACCCTAACTAAGCCACCCAGCTCTACCACAGTCGTCCTCTGTTTGTTGGAGGGGCATTTCCTCATCTCCAGCCTTGTGATCAGACTTTGAAATCCTGAAAACTTCCTGTCCCCATCCCCCATGGTGCCTTCTTCCCGCTGTGCGCATCAATAGACTCCAAGACCTGCCCAGGGCTCCCTTGAACTAGGGGCCTCCTGGGTCCTCCCCAATGCCTGTCTCAAAGCATCTGTAAACACATTGGCCTGTGGGCCTTGACCATCCATCTAATCTACACCACATCCCTGAGAGCACTTTACACAGCAGGCATTGATGTCAGGAAGGATCACCATGGCTGCAGCCAAACAGCTCCCAGAGGAGAAAGCGAGCTTGCAGTGTAGCTTCTGTTCTGTGAGCTCACCCTCCTTCCCACTCTGCTGCTGGGGCAGTCCTTCCTGATGGCCTGCAATATTTGGCTCTGAGGAGTTGTCACTTCACACCCCCAAAGCCAGAGTCTGAGAGGTCAGGGGCGTGTGCATTGTCTACTGACTTTTGGGGGACACATGACAGGTCGTGAATGATTGATGGAAACTGTAGAGAGAACCTGACTCATAATCGTGTGGAAACCATCACCCCCCACATCATGATTCTCCTCGCAGCATGGGGTTCACACAGGGAAGGATAAAATCACCATCTTTGGGTTCTGTCTGCAAACCTGGTCTTGATGCTTTTCTTGGTCCATTTTTTTTTTCTCCATTTCTAGGTTTCTGAAAACAACTTCCCAATGTGGAGAAAGAGGGAGGTAGAGAAGGAGGGAGAGAGGCTGTGCTGTGGACTTCCTGTCTGATAGAATCTGACCATTTTTTGCCTCATTGTTCTTGGAACAGAAAAGCTAGCTTCACTTTGGGGGTGCTTTCAGCCTCTATGGGGCTGACACAACAGCAGCCCAGTGGTGTCTTAGAAAGAACGACAGAAGGACTGGCTCCTGTCTACCTCTTTGGTTCCTAAGCTGTTCTGTATTTGATTGACATCTTGGAGTGTAGTCTCTGCTGCCTTCTGTTCTATAGAAAGACAAGGGAATGCGGTCATCCGTCAGCCACTTCTGTGGCCATGTGGAAGCTGAGGAATCAGAGGCCAAACTCTAGCTTGCCACTTGAAGCAACTGAAGAGAGTGTAACCCCAGCTGGTTTTAGCAGCCGCATTTTCTGAGCCTGGACCAGGGTGTTTGTGGGAGGGTTTCCAGGTTTGCAGAAGTGGGCTGAACCCAGTACCTATTCAGAGCATAAAAAGTGCACCCTGGTTTTAGAGACAGATTCAGGCAAACATGTGGGGTGTCACAGGGATCCTAACTTGGTGGTGTTGTGAGTGGCAGGCACTTCTTATGTCCTTACTGAGTGGCTGCCTCTGCGCTGTGTGAACACAACGTTGGTTCCTGCTCTCCATAGCCACCTCTGTGGAAGCTGCGTGCTTCACAGGCGAGATCAAGGCTGAGAAGGCCAAGGAGATGACAACTCGAGAAATGGCCTCAAGCCTTTAACTCCTGAGAGTGAGGGTCACACTGAAGCAAATCTTCTGGACTCCACAACTCACTTCTGGTGTGGAAGCCTGTGCTTTTCCCACCTCTTCTTTCCTGCAGTTTGGCTTTGGAGCCTCAAGCCAAGAGGCAGGAGGATGCCCCTGCAGGTATCCTAAAACCCACTCTCTTCCCAACCCTACTCTGGACACCATCCCCCACCCCACCACTGCGCTGCACAGCATAACCCAGATGAAAGGAGAAGCAGGAGTGGCCTTCTGCTTTTAAAGCTGGAAATTGTGGAGGTGGAGAGATGACTGGGCGGTTAGAGCTTCAAGAGATGGGAGAGATTGCTCGGTGGTTAGAGCACCAGAAGCTACAGAGACAGCTCAGTGGTTAGAGCATCAGAAGGTGGCGAAATGGCTTAGTGGTTAAGAGGACTGGCTGCTCTTGTAGAGGACCTGAATTCAGTTCCCAGCATCCACGTGGTAGATCACAACTATCAGTAACTTCAGTTCCAGGGGATCCTATCTGTCCCCCTTCACTTTTAAAAAGAACTCAAAATTGCCTTTTCCTGTGCATACTCTAAACAAAATCGAAGAGAGTGTAAATGAAGCATTCCACAGAACTTACTGCTGAATGTTTGTTGTTTGTCTGTCTGGCAAGAGGTATTCCACTCCATTCCATTCCTCTCTCTGTGCATAACTGCCACACACAGACATGTGCACACATCCATGCACGAACCTATCTGGGTAAGGTACAGGATGTGCTAATCAGAGAGCACCACTGCAACAGAGTGACGTGGCATGTACATCTTAAAGAGAGAAAGGTTTATTTATCTAATGGTTCCAATAGTGTCAGTTATGGCTGGGAAGGGCAAAACTCATATCCTGGTGTACAGGATTAAGGTTCAAGAAGACATAAGATCATAAGAGAGAGTGAGGAGGGAGGAAGGGAGGGAATGAGTTGTGTGTGTGTGTGTGTGAGTGTGTGTGTGTGTGTGTGTGTGTGTGTGTGTGAGAGAGAGAGAGAGAGAGAGAGAGAGAGAGAGAGAGAGAGAGAGAGAATGGGGAATAGACTCCAACATTTTTGTTACACAACTATATAATTTTCTTGGGATTGTTTTTGCCCAGTATAAGGCAGATCAGGCTAAATAGTTCTAAACATGTAGTTTCCAAGTTGTGTGTGTATGTGTGTGTGTGTGTGTGTGTGTGTGTGTGTAGAAAACTATCTGATTTCCTTGTATCTCTGGGCCAGACCTGGAGCCGCTCTATGCCCAGAGCAGAAAGGAGAACTGTGGCTCAAATACGTGCAGCTTGAACATTTTAGATGCCAGGTCAAAAACTACCAAGGTGACATTGGAGGAAATAATTCAAATGTGATTTGAAGACAACAGACAGTCCAGAATAGTCCCCCTGTGTACAAAGCCTGTCACTGGAGGTCCTTGTGGCTTGATACACTGACAATGAGCCTAATGACAAATCCTGATTTTCAAGTTATCCATGATGAGCATTTGAAGTACCAATTTTCTGAACGCTAGATAAGGTGGAATAGGTTTGGTGGTTAGAATCAGGCTCCATGGAGAGCTCAGCAGGGCAGGCATTGATATTCATTCCTAGCTGTTATCAGTCTGACCTCTACAGAACGGTCTGGATTTATGGCAAGTGCATTAAGGAGTCTGATGGTCACTCTAGCCCTCCATCCTGTGTAATAATTAACAGTTACACCAGGAGAGCTCTCAGCTTGGGCTGAACCAGGGCCAAAGCTCCCCACTTACAGAGACATCCATGTGCTTGGGCAAAGCTTAATACGAACGTCCTAAATGCTAAGTGTCTGACTATCAACAAGGTAGAGACAGTTGACTGGCTCTGTGTGTGTGTTACACATCACACACACATAAATAAAAAGTAATCACGGACATTTAAATAATGTATGGATTGTAAACATGCTTATGCAGATAGAAACACTGTTAAATCTGCTTACCTCTGACATTCCAATCTGAGCTTCTCCAGTTGCCACTTTGTCTGAAGGCTCCATCTATCTCTGGGACAAAGAGAGATGAAGTGCTAGGGTCCATTCAGAAGACACCTGTGACCTGGTGTCACTCAGCAGCATTGTCATGAGCCTGATGACCAGGGCCTGATGTGGCAGTGGAATTAACACCGTAGAGCTTGACCATTTGGCACTGTACTAACTCCCACATTCTTAGCTCTGCCCTCCACACACATTAACATATCAGTCATTAGTATGGAAGCACACATGCTGATTTTACTAAATGAATGGGAAGAATGGGGCTCAGGGAGGCACATCTGAGGTTCTAGATGATTCTTCCACCATGTTTTTTTTTTATTCTACAGACAAAGACATCAATTGCTTTGATATCCACACACCCACGCGCACATACACTCTTCTGCAGTTTAGAAAGATTCATCCTATGTGTTTAGTTCCGTGTTTGTATGTCCGTCTGCATGTGGGTATGTGCATATGAGTCCAAATGCCCACGGAAAGGACTTCAGATCACCTAGAGATGTAGTTACAGGAGGTTATGAGACACCCAGTGTGGGTTCTGGGAACCAGAACCAGGTCCTTTGCAAGGGCAGCAAGCAAGTATTCTTAACCACGGAGCCATTGCTCCAGATCCCTGGTCTGTATGTAGTTAGCTACTAGAGTGAGGAGCAAGACCAGAAAGCTCCAGGAGTTGTTACTGCCTGGTATGGCTTCTGTTATCCAGCTGAACCGCAGTGTTAAGTTTTGTCATACAGGAATCCCTGCAAGGTCACTATCTGGCTTTCACATGGGAATAATATCTTGGTGACTGTCATGACTTTTCATTGCACTGATAAATGTGTCTAAGACTTTCAGCAGATGTCAAGTTCTCTGCATTCACCTGGCCAAGCCCAAGTGGCCAAGGCCAATTCTTTGACTTGACCTGCACCTTATTCACAGCCAAGGTGAGACTGGAAAAAAAGCAGCCATGGTACCAGGATCCAACCGGAGTGTTAGCTCACCTGAAGAGCCTCCATGAGCCATGTGGTTTCCATAGCAACACAACCAAGTAGATCTCAACGTGCAGCCCCGAGACCAAGGAGCCTCACCGTCTTGCACAGAATCAGAGCTTGGACAGGGCTCCAGTTCTGACCAGTATGGTGAGTTTCTGGTCTGTTCTCATGACAAAGGGTGAGCTTCCTCACTCCCTAACCTTGGACATAGCCAGAGGAGGTCATCTACATCCTGGTGGACTCCCCTGACAGGTTGTGATCACTGTGAGCAGCCAGACCTAATGCTCTGACCTCCCCATGGCTCTATGGCCGGGTGCACTTTCCTCCAGGGACACCCTGCTTTATGTGGTCACTGTAGTTCTCACCTCTGAAGTGCTCTGCGGTACCACGGTGCTAGCAGCTCACCAAGAGTCCCCATTCCTTTAAGTCCTTGTAATGTTTCACCTACATGGTAGTATAAAGCCATTCCATGATGGTAGCTCTCGTCAGCTTGACTGGACTGAAGACAGACTGATACAGCTCACCTTTGAGGGTGTCTGGATGATATTTCCAGAGACGATTGTCATGTTGGATGGTAAATGTGTGAGAGGCCCTGTGCTGAGTGGGAGCACTTCCCACAGTAGGCTGGAGGTTTGAATGGAGCTAACCAGTGCAGAAGAAGCCCTCTCTCTCCCGACAGTGAAGCAGGGAGAGCCTTCTCCCCATCAGTGAAAGCAAGATCTCTCATACTCAGCCTCTGTCTGCAGGACTGTAATGAGCAGAGGTTTAAAAATGCCTTTTAGACATGTAAAAATCGCTCAGTCAGGAACCTTACTACCCTAAGGCTGCACCTGACAACCCGAACCCAGTGAAGTCACTCACTTAAGGTAACCAGACACAGTCCTAGAATCCCATGATGCCCACTGGACAGTATATAAGAGAGGCCAAGAACAACGCTCTGCTCTACACAACTGGGGAGAAGCCACTTTGATCTGCCCTGTGGTTGGGGAGTCTCCCCCAGTATCCTGACCCTCAAGTCAGAGACTTGTGTTAGAGACTGGACCTGACCTCCAGCTAAGATATGTCACCCAGTTGAACAGCCTGGGGAGATAGGCTTAGGAACGAACGAACGCAGTTAGGAACTTAGAGTGTAAACACTGTTCAATGACCCTCAGCATAATAAAATATCTTTTGTTATACTGGTTACTGTATCTACATTCTTGTTTGTGACAAGGATGTGAGCTTCATTGTGTCAGAACACACTTGTTACTGTAGCACCACCCAGCTTCCTGTTATGCCCAGCCTCACAGGGGTACTCAGCCCCTATGATGCTGGCCCCACCAGCGCACACCAAAGAGCTGTCAGGAGAGCTTAAGGACCATTCTGGTGGGAGTTCAGAGGGCCAGAATGCAAATAGAAATTTGGACAGTGAATGCCCAGCTCATGAGGCTTCAGTGGAGAAGTAGGCTTCCATCGGGTCTGGAAGAAACATTAGCCTTTTCTGTCAAACACTGTACAGACAGGGAATTCAAATCTTTTTATTTCCTATGACTTGTGAAATATTTATACAAATGTTTTGATCCCCTCTGCCCATTCAGGTGAAACTTTCCTTTGCACAGAGGCCCCACTGCATTCCCAGACCTTGGTGGCCTGGACGTCTGAACCCATCCCCATTCCTTCACTTGGTTTGCAGTGATTCTGATACAACGAGTTGATTGCAGGAGGCTGTGAGGTGGTGCTCCAGCTGGGGAGGAAAGGGTGCTCAGCACCTGCATCAGAATAGCAAGTGAGCTTCCTGCCTCACTGTGCTCCCTCTTCTGCTCTTATGAGCAGCCCTCAGTCCTCAGCAGCCATGAAGTTTTGCTTTGTGCTTTCTACCAGTTGGAGTGCTGCCCCCTTGCTTTGTGACTCTGACCTTATTTCTAACACACCAGAGCCTATTGCTGTTAAGTGTGGGCAAAGAACCTGGCTGCAACCTGGCTGTCTCTATCACGGAAAAATCTGAATTTTGATTGAATTAAAAAGTCATAGACCGGGTTGTTTGGCAGAAGAATTTAAAGCAGCAGCATCGTGGTGTCATTTAGCCAGTGGCATGGTTGTTGCTCACTGAATGAGGTTTTAGTGAGAATTCAAAACAGAAGGATGCAGAAAATGTGCAATTGATTGAAGAAAGGGGAGGCAAAGGGGGAGGATAAAGCTGCAGACATGGCTCACAAGACACGATGAAAGAGAAAGCCCTGTACTTTGCAGTAGGACAAATAGAAAGTTATTTGGAGGGCAAGACCCCATCCATGGAAGATTCCAGTTTGTAAAACAACAAATTTGTTTGAAAGCAGAGAGCCTGAACCAAGGCTGCCTCTAGGACAGTGGTTCTCAGCCTGGGGGCAGCAACCCCTTTCGGGGGTCCATGACCCTTTCACAGGATCACATATCCTGCATATCAGATAATTACATTATGATTCCTAACAGTAGCAAAATTACAGTTATGAAGTAGCAACCAAAATAAAATGGGGGTCACCACACAGGAGCTTGAATTAAAGGTCACAGATTAGGAAGGTTGGGAACTCCTGCTCTAGGGCATTAAGCTCACACAGACTCATCTAGGGAGACCATTCGTCAGGCTCAGCTAGGCAGGCATTCAGAGACCACAGCAGCTGTGGTAGAAGGGGGCCAGGTTTTGCAGGCATGCAGGATGGGTGAGAAGGTCCCGTAGGCTAGCACCAGGGTTCCAGGCAATGTATGGAGGGGCTGCGTCACCTGAATAGAGCTCTTGCATGGACTGTGTTCGAGGCTGTGAAGGTGGGTGAACATAAGCTGCAATGGGGACCTGAGAATGCTGTAGACGCCAGAGACATAGGGCGGGCATCAAACCTCAGAATCGTGAAAGAGAGAAAACAGTTCTACAATTCTGAGCCAGATTTGAAGCAAGTTTTAATTAAATATTGGGCACAGTGATGGACTCTGGCCAGGTCCGTTCCACGCTCCCCAGGAAATGGTCACAGAGTAGAATTATGCAGAGGCTTAAAAAGGCAAGACAACAGCACCCCCCCCCCCGTTTCCCATCAGGTCCAATTGGGGCAATCATACTCCATGGCTTATTTTTTTTTGCCAGGTCCCACCTACATCCAATCAGGGGTAAGCTTACATCCTGACGTGTTTCCTACCTATGCCCGCCCTCATCCAATCAAGTACATCCTATGCAGTTGGGTCAAACAAACTTAAACAAGAGGCATGAAACCAAACATAGCTAACGACCTACATTAACCTTGGGAGGGTTAACCTTGCATCACACTGGGAGGGTGCAGACACCTAGGGGAACCTCACAACAGGGAAGCCACCAGCAACAGAGCTGGAGGAGCAGGGTCACCAGAGGGAACTCAGGTAAAGCTAAGATGGAGTCCCAGACACCAGCCCTGTGACTGTAGGGTTTAGTGGTTGCCCTGCTGAGTTTGATCCAGCTTTGACAGACACTTCCTCACTATCTTCTTATAACTCCTTTTAAGAACAAGAACATTTATTCCATGGTTGTTTAAGTATATATTTTGGTTTCAGGTTTTTCTGTTTTATAAGCCCATACTTTTCCACCTAGACTGGTGCTACCATCTCCCCATCTCTGAAGGCTTCTCTCTCTCTCTATGTCTCTTGTGCCCCAATGCTTGCCTCTTCTTTCCCAAGGTGGCCAGTGTTTCCCTCTCACTGCCTCACAATCCTTGTTCTTCATCTACCAATAACCCCTGGTCTTCTCCAAGGATAAGACTCAAGGGCAGAACTTGATTTGGTGGGAGCTGTCTGAATCATTTTTATATTTATAGTCCATTCCACGCCACTAATAATCAGAGTTCATCAAAACAGATGGCAGAATAGTCCCAAGCTAACAAAAATTTTACCTTTAAAAAAAAAAACTGGGCAAGAATATATTTTTAGATAGTTCTGGGTCAGCATTTTTCTGAACTTAGCTGGCCATGAAACATTTTTAAATTATAATATATTGATGGAACACCAAGAAGAGTTCATGAAGTATAAATGCAGGCTGAGATTAAAGCAGACAGCACCCCAAAAGACCTCAAAGGTGAATTAATTGCTTAAAGAGACAGCAAGAATGTGACTTGTTGCCACTTTGCTTTTCCATAGAACAACAAAAATTACAGAGATTTTCTTATGGGAAAGTTAAAGAGAAGAGCAAATTCATGGGGAGTCATTTTCTTATTAACATTTCGGTCTTTGCTAGGAAAGGGTGTGTCCTTAAATGTCTCATTTCACCACTTCCTCTGGCTCTGCTCTAAAGCACAGATTTGCTTGAAATCAGGGTAGATGTTGCTACAGGCTTTCCTAAGAGAGGCACAGACCCAAATCTGTTCCTAAATTTTAATTTCAGTGAGATATGGGATGCTAGTCTTCTGTGGCAACAAAGGAATAAGATACTGATTATGCTTTTTATAATGTTTATGAGCAACTGAGACAGACCACTCCCCCAAACCCTTACGTCCAACAGTACTTATCAATCTGACCTGAGTATTTATTTTATTTCTTTTAAATTCTTTCTCCCTCTCCCCCTCTCTCTCCCTCCCTCCCTCCCTCCCCACTCTCTCTCTGTGTGTGTGTGTGTGTGTGTGTGTGTGTGTGTGTGTGTGTGTGTGTGTGTGTGTGTCAGTGCCTACAGAATAGAGAAAGGCATCAGATCCCCTGGGAGTTACCAGCAGTTGTGTGTCACCTGAACATGTGTGCTGGGAACCAAGTCTGAGTCTTCCAGAACAGCAAGCCCTCTTAACCACTGGACCACCTCTCCAGCTCCCATCCTTGTTATTTAAAGGGAAATTCTCACATCATTCCCTTTACCCAGAAGGTTTTACTTCGAATGTCAACCAGTTTGGGGCCCACAAGAACCACACATCAGTCGTGCGATGACTGCTGTTTCCATAAACTGACCTCCTTGACCTAAGGCCTACAGGGAGCCAATCCGTGCACCTTAAATATTGAAAGCCTATAAACACTGACGAATTGCACAACCGGAGGTCGAAATATTCAGATAAAATACCCAACACAAAGCAGTGGTCAGGTATCCGACCGCCTCAGCCTAAAGGGACTTGCATGTGGTTCTTGGATGCCGGGAGGTTTGACCCTGAGTATTGGGGAGGTCACTGGCTGAGATTATGTGCTAGGCTGTTCCCTCTACAGAGACAGGGGCAGGAGGCATTCTCCCATATGCGTGTTTTCCAAGGGTATCTGTTTTCAAAGTCCTGACAGCATTACACTATGAGATGCATTGTGGCTTTGACACACACCTCACTTCTGACTTTTGTGGGCTTTTCTAGAGGAACATGGGAACAAAACCCAACCACTGTGATATCAGAAAGAAAAGGGTCTTATTTCCCCCAAGATGCCACCACCTTATAAATTCATAAAAACTACTTTATAATCTACAGTGATGTTTAGTGACCTACTGGGCTGCTCTAGGCTCTGGCCAGTCTGCTCCTCCTCTCGGTGTTGGATGACACTTTGCTTGGCTTTGCTCAGTAAATTTCCACACAGACTCTTCCCATCTCACACTTGAATTCTCTCCTCCAAGAAGACCAGAGCTGAGAACCTCTGTAACCACTGTAGTCTGGGGAATTTTTTTTTCTAGAGCATACCTTGTCCCTGCACTATGTGGATGAATTCATTGCTTTGCTTTTAACTCTTCAAGGTGCCCGGCAAGGTGGCCTTCTGTCACATCCATCTTTCCCAGGGAGAGGCAAATGTGCTGCAGAGAGATTAACTGAGCTTAACTGAGATGGCTCTGACTCTATGCATGGGGAGTGGTGATCCTGACAGAGGCCAGACTGGCATCTTGAGGCTCTCTACTTCCTGTCCACTCGAGGTATTTTGAGGGCATATACACTAATAGACACAATGAAGAAATACATCAGGATGCAAGGATCTTCTCAAAGGCTGCTGTTGTAGAAAGGACTTGTTAAGGCTGTGGACGGCGGCGGTGGATCTATAGGTAGAAACTACACTGGGTTTTGTAGTTAGTCCCAAGGCCAGGACTCTTCTTCCCCACCTGGGGACCAGAAGGACCATGCCTATACCCTGCCCAGAGACGTTCTAAATAGCATGTCTGTCTTGGAGACAGTGCTGGTTCTGAGTCCTTTGAAAGCCCCTTCTTTTCTCCTCTCATCCTTGCCTCCATGGTCTTTATCGGCCACCTTTCCTGAGACTGGGGACTTCCCATCACTCAGATTTCTGCAGCAGCTCCCACGAAGCACAGAGGAGAGCCGGACAACCCCAGGGGCTCTTTGACTTGTGGTGTTCTCCCACCTATGCGACGAGCCCTGCAGAATCCCACAGTTCTCCTGGGGTCAACAAGCAAAGCCTTCACAGGCTCGTCTCCCACAGGGAAGACTGATGAGTGTGAAGCCTGACTCATGTCTAAAATAAATGTCTTCAACTGACTCAATTTTACACTTTTCTCCCGCACTCCCTATTTGGACAAACAGAACTCAAACAAGAAAATGAAACCAGGGGCTAGAAGGGTGGCCGGGTAGTTAAGAGCAGGATCTGTTCTTTGAGACCAGAGTTCAGTTCCCAACGTTCATGCCCACTAGCTCACAACTGCCTCGAAGTCCAGTTTCAGGGGAGCCCACATCCTCTTCTGCCTTCTGTGTGTATCTGCATGCTAACACACATACACATACACATAAATTTAAAATATTAAAAATAACACATCTTAAATAAAGAAAAAAAACTATCTATAGCCCAAACCATCCAGCAGATGAGCACAGAATTTTATAACAGGATAAATTTTCCTGTCACTATAGCCACTAGGCCTGTTTTTTTCTCTTCCTTTTTATTTTTTCCTCAGACAAGGTCTCGTGTAGGTCAGGATGGCTATGAATTCAGTACACGGTCAAAGATGACCTTATGTTTCTGATCTTCCCCCCTCTGTCTCTCAAGTGCCACAATTTCAGGTGTGTGACATCAGATCTGGTCTTTGTTGTTCTGGGTACTGAGCCTAGTTCTTGATGCTAGGCATATACACTACCAACTGATCTACATCCACAGTCCATGATCATGCTTTAGAAAGCAAATACCATATGCAATTTTCAATGTGTTTTAATACGAAATTACTGTGGATGATTATAATAGTCAACAGTAACGACAATATTTTAACCAGTTTCTTAGCAAAATACATTCAGATTTTTCCCTTTATTTACATTATATATACTAGCATAGTGAACATCTTTTAGCATGAGTCTTCAAACATGTCTTATTCCATTTTTCAAAGATTCTAACTGCAAGGTATTACCTGAGACAATAGTGATGGGCATCTTGATGATTTAACTTGTATTTTTAAGGGTCCGGTAGGAAAACTGTGCTTATTTAAATGACCAAGAGTGATGATTGAACTTGCTTCTTGATGCCACAATTGATTCAAGCGTTTAATCAATAAATTTATGGTTTTGGTTTGCATTGACTTTGTTTACTTTTAAAACCCTCAATTGGTCAAGGTGCAGCGAGTAACAGACTGTGGAACGTTCAGGGTCCAGGGAGTAACAGATTGGGCAATGTTCAGCCCCACCTGGGATGTCCATCTCACATCCACTCATGGCAGGACTAAAGGGTCATTGTGGAAGATGAGGGAGAGAGTTTGCAAGAATCAGAGGTGTTGGGTGACTACATGCAAACAGTACACCACAGGACAAACGGACAGACAGGACACTACAGGACAGACAGAACAGAGACAGACATGAAATATAAAGCTATAACAGCATGCTCAGAGCTGCACAAACTCGAAGTAGACCTGAGCCCAGCAATGAGGGAGAGATGTGCATCAACTCCTATCCCTATGGTCCATTGATATAGAAAAAATACTTTCAATCTTAGCTGAGCAGCATTTAAAAATAACTTTCTTGATTGTGGTTTTAACTAGTGTTATTAACCTGGTATAAATGAAAATTTGGCTATTTCTGCAAAATAAAAATCCCAGGAAAATAAAATTAGAAGCTAATTAAAATCCTGAATGGGTGAAGTGAGGTAGGAGCAAACTGCTCTTGAGGTAACCATTTTAATTTTGTTTTCATTTTAAATTCTATAGAGATTCTATGTGTCTGAAAACACTCGCAATAAAAATAAAATCTTAAGAGTATATGTAAGGAAAAACTACATCTAATTTTAAGTGAATTTATTACCCACAACACTGAGAAAAAACACAAACTCAAGAGCACCCGAGTGAGCTATGTTGTAGACCCATAAGCAGGAGACTATTTTGAAGACAAGGAGAGTGACCAAGTGGCCTGTGTTTGCTTGACAGACTGAGGTTGGGAGTGGTAGACTGTAGCACTGCAACCTGGGTTAATTATTTGCTCGTTCATACGTTTATTTTGGTTTCTTGAGACAGAGTCTCACTGTGCAGCCTGGAATTCCATTGTCCTATCACCTATCACCACAATCAGCAATGGCCGACCGCATGGTGAGGAGGCTGAGAACCCAAGACTTGAGGTTAGGTGCTACAGCAGTCCTAATCCTGCTGAAGGCTGGTGGGCTCCTGGAGAGCCTCTGGTCTTTAGGCCACCTTGGGAAGTTGGAGAAGCTAGTTCAGAGGTCAGAGAAACTTGGTTGCAGCAGCAGCAGCAGCAGCAATGAAGCAAACTTGCTCACCAGCCCCAAGTGTAGACAGGAGAGGGGGCCTTCGACCTCCCTGTGTTTGGGGCTGCTTCCAGAAGGTGTTAGGTACTCTAAGGTCCCCTCTCAGTGAATCCTTGCAAGATCCTCCCTAAGGTATGTTTTTTAATGATTCCAGATCAAATCAAGTTGACTACAAGACTAACCCTCACAGTAGAGAACCTGTCTCTGGCACCCAGAACCTTTCCAAGAATCTTAGCTCATAGCCAGCTCTTTCCCCTCAGAGTGTCAGGCCTCCCGCACTGCCTGTCTTTCTCCAGGCTTCAACCCACAGCCACAGAGGGTCTGAGTCCCCACCCCCCACCTCCATGGTGCTGAAGCTTTGGGGGCACTTTTGCTGCGACCAAGCATCAGGTACATTCACACTAGAAAGCAGTCACAGCCCTGCTCCTCTTCCTCAGGGAAAGCTGGACCTTGGTGAGGAAGAATCATGCCAATGGCAGAGAAAATACACAGGGCCCATCATCCTGGCACCTTCTATCATGCCTGAGGTTAGTTTTCCATCCTTACTGGGTTTCAGCAGTTTCAGACTGTGCTGTGGGAAAATTACTCTCCTGGATGCAACCTGGGGGGACTCGGCTGCTATCACTTGCTAGGATCAAGAATACCTGTGTAACTTCTCACTGTTTAAGCAGCCAGTCCTGTTGATGGTATTTGCTGGTAAGCCCAGCTTTTGTGTATGCATTTGTATAAGCCCAGGCACAGCTGCAGGCTTGAATGGACCCGAAGGAAACACAGGCCAGCAACTCCAAGGCAGAGAGGCAGCCGCTGTGTGGGCATGAGCAACCAGCTCCTGAAGCAAAGCACATCTTCATTCACTCATGCGTTTAAAAATGTCTCATCTCCAGCTTCCTGCCAGGGACACACTCATAATAACTGGAAGACTGGAGTTGGTTGGGTGGAAGATAGCTTGCTTATCATGTTCAAGGCCCTGCTTAGCACACACTACAGGAAGACAACAGGGAATACAGAAATGACCAAGGGAGGACTTGTCCCAAAGGAACTCTGGCTAAGTGAGTACAGAAGCAGCAGCTGTCTCTCCCAACTGACAGCAGCTGGAGGCTCCCCTGATGATAGACATCACCCATAGAATTTAGCTGTGTCTAGCTTCGAGTTCACTGAGGCGGCTGGGGGTGTTAGGCAGGGGTGTACGTACCAGGTGCAGTAAGAGTGTTGCTAGCTCTTTCTATCCACCTGAGTCCTAAACCAACGGGAAGCTCCCCAGGATTCCAAATCCCCTTAGAGAAGAAGCATGGTAGACGTGTTTGGGCCTTTCTCTGGACCACTGCAGTCCCTTCTAGTGTTTGGTAGAAATCTAAGGTAACTGTCAACTGCACCCTCAGTGAGACATGGGAGAGCAACCAGGGATGAGCACACTGAAGTGTCCACCCAGGGACACCATTGTAGACTCATGCGAGACGGAGCATTTTCACTACAGGGAAGCATCCAGAAGGGTGTGAGGTATCAGGTAAGCCCACCAAGGCTTCTCACAAGCACCTGAGTCAGGAGCCCTGGTCCTCAAGCTAGATAGGGTAGACAGTAGCCACAGTACCGAGCCAGCTGTCTCCTAGCAAAGTGTGAGCTTTACTACATGGCGAGAAGTCAGACATGGGAACCATGGAGGACCTGAGTTTTATTCCATGCTTATAAACACAATGGTAGAGAGACAAAGTCAGGTGGATTCCTGGGGCTGATTCAGCAGACAACTGAGGCTCCTGGTGAGTTGGAGGCTAGTGAGAGACCCTCATTCAAAGAACAAGGTGGATGGCACCTGGGGAACAACAACTGAGGTTGACCTCTGACCTCCAAATATGCACAGACAGGTGCATATGCCCTGGGAAATGAGAGGAGAAATGCTCTGGGGGAAGATAGCAGCTGACAAGCACACACACACACACACACACACACACACACACACACACATCAGCACACGCACACAAGGGAACAGACATAGGCACACAGAAGAAAATTAGAATAAGTGTCGTCTTTTTAAAATTTTGATTGAAAGTGGGAGAGGTGGGATATTTCAAGTCACAGTAGGAAATGAGATGAGAAACGCCCTAGGGAAGACACCAGCTGGCAAGTCACTGATACCTCGACCTGTCACCCACTCTGCCTGCCCTGGGGGATAGGGCCTGCAGATGCCTGGAAAACCATTCTTAGCTCTTGCACTTCTGCCGTAAGCCTGGGATTCACATGTCCCCCCATTACTGCTTGACAGAGAGGAAACTGAGGCTTAGAGATGTCTGATGACTGGCTCAGAATGACAAAGCTGTGGGGGAACATTGAAGGTTGGTGTCAGACCTCATCTCCCAACGTCAGGGCTTCCTGTGACCAAGACACAAGCATGCACGGATGAAAGCACTGCGGTGGCCAACTTGGCCATCTCTGTGGGAACCTCATGCATCTCTGCTTTACTGGGGACTGTGCCTGGCTGGCTCCTCTGCGCCTCAGAGGGAGCTGAAGCAGAACACACTCTGGGCATCCTGCAGAGCCTTCCCTTAATTACAGGTGGCAAGCGGGGGCACCATTGTGAAGCCACGCTTGGTTAATCTGATAGAATTTTTCAAGGAAACAGCTCCCAGAGTCTGTAACAGGAGCCTGGCTATAATTTCCTTGGACTTCAAGAAAGCTTTTGATAGAGTGGTACACAAAAGACCAATATTCCAGGTCAGCAAGTGTGTAATAGTGAAGAGAGCAGCTGGAACGGGCCTGAGGCTTGTCACCATCTCCAAGACAGAGGAGATAGGTGTGGGAGCAGGCAGCTAGGCGAGAGCTGTGCAGTTCTACAGACAGCAGCATTCTGGCCGGCTCTGCCCGTTTTCTGAGGGTTCCGGCAAAGAGTCTTGAATTAAGGGACCTGCTTGGCTTTATCGGAGGCCCCTGGACTTGAGCTTAAATTCTTCAGTCCGAGAGATAGGCAGAGGTGCTCCTGGGTCAGGAGGAACTCGAGTTCTCTAGCTGCAGCTGAAGCAGCGATTTTCCCTGAAGTTGCTTAAGGGAATTTAGATTCTTCAGAGGATTTGAAGTTATCTGAGCGGCCGAGTGTTTGAGCTTAGCTTTAGCTCTCAGCATTTCTTTACCTTCTGAAGAGAGGCTTCTGAGCTGCCTCTGAGGAGTCATGTCCTCTGGCTGCCTCAGCTCACACAGCGTGCTGGAAGTTTATCCTCAGCCGTGCAAGTGGAACACCAGGACTCCAGACTGATGAAGTCAGACTTTATGTTTAGGGAAGGGGTGGCATCCCTTCAGATCTGGATCAGGATATTACAACACACCCCCAAATACCAAAAGGGCACTATTTTACCCGGGGAAAGAAAGGTCATTCTGTAGCCATTGTGGGAAGAGGCAGGTTGGGTACAAAGCCATCAAAGTAGAGGGTGGAACCAAACTGAAGGAACCTCTGGACAGGGCAGCCAGGACTCAGCAAGGGTGTTGAGTTCATTCTTCCCTCTTACATCATCCCCACCACTATGGTCATGATCACCACCCCACTGTTATTACACCTCTGCTGACATCGACAACCCTATGTCCACCACCACCACCAACATGCCCATCCCTCTCATCACTACCACCACCCTTACCACCTCAATGCAGTTGTCTGTGCCCAACACCTATGCCTAATGGCTCACTGTTACTTTAGAGTACATCATGGGGACTTTCCCGAAGTGCTCCTAAACACTAGCTCATGTCACTACCCCCCATTTGAATATGATCTAACAGAGGCCTGGGAATCCAGTATCCATTTAGTCCACAGATATTTTACAATTCTTAAAATGTAGAAACAACTGGACCAGAACCTAAAAACATGGTGTCTGAAAAAGTTCCTAGCTTCCCCTATGAAGAGTTCTGAAAGGCAAAACTAGCATAGTTGAAAACCAAAGAACAAAAGGAGAGGATCTGACTGATGGTAGGAGGTGGGAGCAAAGGATCTACACAAGGTCTTACATGAGATTGATGGGAATTTTGGCTTTTATCTCATGACCCACGGAGGGTCATTTATAGATTTTCTTTAGAAGCAAGGGAGGAGATTGTAAACCTAACATTTTGGAGTTAACATCAGGTTGCATAGATGAAGATTCCCCAAAGAGCTATGAAAAATACCCAAGGTAAATGCTTTAGGATACAGAGAAGGATGGTGAAGAAAGAGGAATTCACAGGGGCCAAGACTGTAACAGGAGTTTGCCTCAATCCACTTGGTGCTAGTCACCAAGTCTGAGGGTCATGGGCAACTCTGATGGGAAATAAGCTCAACCTCAGTCATATTGATTTGTGGAAGATGTGTCTATTTTATCATATGTGTATGTTTAAGCACCTACATACATGTCTGAATGTTGCATGTGTGTCTGGGACACATGAAAGACAGAAGAGGGGATGGTATCCTCTGGAGCTAGAGTCATAAACAATGATGGGATTCCATGTAGGGTGCTGAGAGTTGAACCCAGGTCTTCTGCAAGAACAGTAGATGCTTTTAACCACTGAGCCATCACTACAGCCCCAGCCGTAGTGAGCTTGAGAGAATGTGCAGCTCATAACTCCTGTGTATGAAAGACTGAGGTGAGTTTTCTTCTGGCTTTTCTTGCCTTATAGATAGTGGCTTGACAACCTGAAGATGGTGAGAAGATCCTCTGTGGAGTAAAAGAAAAGACAAACACAAACAAACACAAGAGTACAGAGAACAAGGACGAATCAGGCCAGAGCCTGAGGATGCTCACACTGGACAACCAGGTGGCAGAGGATAAAGGAGGCAAGTCAGAATGAGGTGCATGCTGGGGGCTGCTTGGTCATTGTTCTCACAGCTGTGTTAGCTGCCAGAGGTGCCTCTTCCAAGGGTAATTCAAGTGAGAATGAAAAAAGAGAGTTTGGGGGAGCTGAAGGGTGTGGGCTCTGGATTTTAAGTGTCTACAGAGATGGACTGGCTGGGGCTGCTGATCTGGTCACACACAGGCAGCTCCGATCTTGGCCTTACCCAAGAGAGAGTCCAGCACTGCATATGGAAGTTATTGGAACCTTTGGGTCATGGAACCCCTGGTTCCTGCCAAGTCTGTGCTTCCTGATATTCCTGTGACAAGCCCTGTCATGCATCCTACCACCACAACTTCTCTACCATGAGGACTCAGCCTTCTGAAACCATGGACCAAGATGACCTTGCCTCCCTGCAATGACTTCTCTTACATATGTGGTCACAGAGTTGAGAAAAGTGGCTCATGGGCATTCTGCAGAGCTTGCCTTCTTTGCTGGTTATTCAAGAGTTCTTAGTGAATTGATCCCACTGTGCACCTGTCACCTCCATTACGTCTGCATCATCCCCTAAGGCATTCTGCACACTGCTGACCCAGCTTATCACTCCAGAAAAAAACTGAGTTTAGGACTGCCATTCTCAAGAACTTGTCTAGCCCATGGTTAACCTCTGCCGTGCTGGCTTGGAGCAGAGAGTCAAGGTCTTTGATGAATCCAGACTATGCCTGCAGGGAGGAGATGGTGATAGGCAGTGAGCAGGAGTAGGATTCCAAAGTTGAGTCTAGTGAGATAGAGTTGTAGGGACAGAGAGGAATCAAGACCTGCAATGGGTCAGAGAGAAGCAAAACCAGGTAAAACCAGAGAAAAGATCTGAGGTCAGCACAGATGCCACTAAGCATGTGTGATGTGGGGCTAAGTCTGACACAACCAATCTGAGTCTGGTCCATTTGGGAGGAAAGACAATTTATCTCTAAATACACATGTACCTCTTTCCAAACCCACCTCTCCACAGGTGTGTTCTCTAGTCACACACATGTGGATACTTTTTAAAAATTGTTTAAGGCATTGTCTCGTTAAAACAGTTTGAGAACATTGGCAGTGTTCTGTTGCTGTGAAGCAATGCCATGACCATGTCAACTCTTACAAAGAAAAAACAGTTAACTGGGGCTGGCTTACAGTTTCAAAGGCTTAGTCCATTATCATCATGGCGGGAAACATAGTGACTGGCAGGCAGAAGTAACTGGTGGCTCTATAGCTGGGATATATCTGCAGGAATCTGCATACAGCAGGAAGTGAGAGAGAGATTGGACTTGGCTTGAGCTTTTGAAACCCCAAAACCCACACCAAGGGACACACTTTCTTCCACAAGGCCACACCTACTCCAACAAGGTCACACCTCCTGATCCCCCTTAAGTAGTGCCACTCCCTAATGACCAAACATTCAAATATATGAGCCTATAGGGTTCACTTTCTAATCACCACATTCTACAACCTGGTCTCCTTAAGCCCGCAGTCACATCATGACACAAATGCATTTAGACCAATTCCAAACATCCCTGTGGTCTCAACACTGTCTACAAATCCAAAGTTCATGACTCTTCTGAGACTCAAGGCAATCTCTTAACTGTAGCCCCTGTAAAATCAAAATTAAAAAGCAGGTCACATACTTCCAGTATACAATGGCACAGAATCTATGTTCCCATTCCAAGAGGAAGGAAATGGAGTTCAGGGAGGAAATACTGGGCCAAAGCAAGACCAAAAACCAAGCTGGGCAAACTCCAAGCTCTGTATCTACACCTCTGTGTCTGATGTCAGTGCTCTTCAGATCCCCAACTCCTTTCATCTTTGTTGACTGCAACAATTCCCCCTCCTGGGCTGATTCTATACACTGTTTACCCCTCTTCTTGGCAGGTGTCCAAAAACTTTGACATCTCCAGCATCTTAGGGTATCCAAGGCAATCTAGACTCCACTTTCACAGCCTCACAAAGTGGCCTCTCTGGGCCTCCATGTTCTGTAACCTTTCTCTTGTGTCCTTGACTCTGAAGCCAAAACCACATGGCCATAGCTGTCACGTTTTTCTGCTGCTACTGGGACTGGAGCTTGGCCCCTCATGTAAACACATTTTTTCAACAGCTTTCTGTTGCTCACAGTTTCCTCCACAGCTTAAGCTTTTCTTTAATTTCTTTTCAAAAGTTGGAATCTTAGCAGGGTGAGGTCTTGCTATGAGGTCACCACTTCTTTTGTTCCATTGAGCATCTGGCTTTTCTTTAAACATTTTATCTCCTTGAACACAGGAGTTGGATACATTACACTTTCTGGCACTCCTTTTCTACTCAGACTGTGCAACTTTGTAATTTTGTTTCCTTGCTCAGCTTTCTCCTCTTCATTATAGATCTGCATAAGACTGGCCACTAAATAACCACACGGCAGAGTCAATAGTAGGTTGCCTTGAAATCTCCCTTGCCAATGCCATTAATCCAAAGACTCTCCAATTTAGCCTCAGGCAGATTTTTAGAACAGGCGCTGAAAGCAGCTATATTCTTTGCCAACTTATCACAACAAAGGTCTTTATGCCACTTACTAATATTCTGCTCTCCAAAACTTGAGCTGGCCCCACCTTGCTCTCAGCTACACAGTCTTCTATGCTCCTGCTAGGATGGTCCCTGAGTCTGTGCTTAACTCATGCAACTGCTTTCCTAATTCAAAGTCCCAAAGTCCATATTTCACCAACAGACAGTACAGCCAGGCTTGTCACAGCAATGCCCTGCTCCCTGGCACCAACTTCGGTCCCATTCAGTATTTATGGATGTGAAGAAATGACTGTGACAACTCTTATAAAGGAAAGCATTTAATTGGGGTGCTTACAGTTTCATCATGGTGAGAAGCATGGCACCATGCAGGCAGGCACGGTGCTAGAGAGAAGCCAAGAGTTATGCATCTGGATCAGCAGGAGGCAAAGAGAGAGTGACAGTGGGCCTGGCTTGAGCTTCTGAAACTGTGACACACTTCCTCCAACAAGGCCACGCCCACTTTAACAATGCTACACTTCCAATAATGCCACTCCCTATGAATCCTTGGGGGCCATTTTCATTCAAGCGAGCGCATGCCCCAAGTGTCTCCAGTGACCTGTTCAGGATGACGTAGAGACATGGAGGAAGTAGCTGGGTTTGGAGTCTGGGCCTTTTTTTCTTTTGCCATTGAGAGGTATCTGTACTGCAGTAGCTTATGGACAAGGAAGTAAGGATCCCGAGCAAACCAGGATGTAGCAGTATTGCATGTAGAAATTCTGCCATAGAGATGGGGAGACTCAGTTGCCAAAGTACGTGGCATATAATCCTAATGTCTTGAGTTCAATTCTCTTAACCCATTAAATAAAAAGCCTGTCAGGGTGGCACATACTTATCATTCCAGCACTGAGTACACAGAGACTGTAGGATCCCTGGGGCTTGATAGCCAACCACCCTAGTCAGACAGTGAGCTTCATGTCCTGTGCGAGTCCCTATCACAAAAAACAGGTGGAGAGAAATCACTAAAGACACCTAACATTGATTTCTGACACTAGTACACACCCATAGACACGAGCAGATATGGATAGGTGTACATGATGTGTGCACACTCACACAGAGAGAGATAGAGAGGCAGAGACCGAGAGACAGACAAGTTGGGGAATTTGAACTTACCTGGTGCAGAATGAATCTAGGAGTTAGTGTGTCCAGGCTCCAAGAGCTGATGTTGCACTGGCTGAATCAGGCTTAGTCTGACTGCACCTGGCTTCTTCTGTGCTTTTATCTTCTGATACCCGAGGTAGAGAATAACACAACAGAATAGCCTTGCTTGTGTGTCTAAAATCAGACCCTGCAAAACCTAGTCTGTTCCCATGCAGCCTCCAGAAATGTCACCCATGTGGAGACGCTGGGTTTCCTGAACTACAGGAAACCTTGGGGTTACAAAGGCCCTACTCTTGCCTGCAGCAAACAGCTGTCAAGGTTAGAAACAACCCCCAAGCTCCTAGGAGTCACCATTCTTGCTCAAATTTGTTTCCAGAGAGCAATGGAGACCCCCCACAGTGAAGCTACAAAAAATGCTTAATACTGCGAATTCCTACTTGGTTATTCACAAAAACTGCATTGTGCAGATAACTTCGGTTGGGCCGATTCCAATTTGAAAACTCCAGGTAAAAATGCATACCCCCAAATTCATAATTAGACAATGTTTATTGCCTCAGCCTGAGCATTTAGACTGTTGAATATGGGTTAATCTTGGATAGATTTAAAACACCACCTGTTCCCGTCTGTTAAAAAATATATTATAATTGTAATTTCTGTTTCACTGAAGTGCTTAATCCCCATGTGCTTTGCTTCATCTTTTGAATAAATAGCTGGATTCAGGAAGCCTGCCTCAGTCAGAGAGCAGGCAGGTGGCTCCTCACATGTGGGGGGATTTGTGGGTGTGGCAGATGTATGGGCCACAGACAATCTTCTCAATGAGACATCCCTGGGTGGAGTTACCTAGTCTCAACCAGAACCAGAGGGTGTCCTCAGTCCTATGAGAGAACAGTCATTCTGTATAGAATGAAATTGAGGCTGACAGAGTTCTTTGATCAGATTTTCAAAACACCAAGGTGCCACAACCTGTGAACCAGACCGGCTTCAGCCAGACAGAAGGTTTACAGAAGCTACTCTGACTTCCTAAGTTCAGTGTTCTCCAAGGGCTAAGTGAGGACAGGAACCAGAAGGGGTACTGATTGGTGCCCTAATTAATTCTGCTATTCCTGCCTTTTCTACAAGGCCGTTGGGCTGCAAGATGGCTCATCCCACCCACCTTGTTTCTATTAAAGCCAGAGACAAGGGTTCATCCCCAAGGACCATTTGTGGCATTCTGAGAACCCCAAGTGTTCAAGGTAAGGGCTCCGATGATTCTCAGCCCAAGGCAACTTTGTCCTCAGAGATTTATCTGTCGTTCCTTCAGTTCTCATGGGGATGGGATGATCCTTGCGTCCGTCTGTTGGGTAAGGACCAGGCAAGCTGCTGACAGTCCTGTAATGAACATTATGGCCCCAAAGCAGAGGTGATCAATGGTCCCAAGAATAGGGATCCTCTAGACTGGCCGTGGTACCTACTGGGACTGATGTAGTCACCTGTGAACTTCTGCTTCTGTGAGTCAGAGCAACAACATCCCCTCGACACTTACTGAGTCCACAGAGGAGACTTGCCAGGGACCACCCAGAGCCTTCTGCCTGAGGCAGCTGAACATCCTCTAGCAACCCCAGGCACCCATTGTTCATTTTGATTTTCTACTCAACCACAGTCACACAGGTCCTCATTAGGCCACATATGGACCAAGACAACTGTCCAGAGTAAAGCCCAGTGCCCTTTCTCCCCTGTGCCCCAAATGTGACACTCAATATGGATGAATCTGACTCCGAGAACTCTTCCCCACAAAACCAAGAGGAACAAGTGCTTACAGGGAAACTATAGGTGCCAGCTATGGCTTTACTTCTGGCTCCCTCTTGAGACCCTGCAGCCGGTGGCCACAAGCAGCAGCCTGAATCCGTCAGCATATGTTCTTCTGTGAGACATTGAACTGGGTCATCATTACAAACTACCTGGTTCAGGTTTGTTAACTGATGCCCATGGTTGAGTCAGAGACAGCACAGGATGGAGAATTTGGCCACAGGGTGAAGCCAAGAATACCCAGAAACTTTCCAGCAATTGCTCCAAGGAGCAGCAATGAGAGGGCACATCTGCCACCATATCCACAGTGGCCCTGCTCCACAGCACCAGTGAGATGAGATAGAGGCTCACCCAGCCAGGTCCCAGGCAGGTTTTGAGCTGGCCCCTAAGAAAGGGGCCAAGATGGAGCCCAAGGCTGGCCTAGAACTGTCACACATCCCATCAAACACAACCGACTCTCTCCTCCTCAAGAGCCACGATGCAGAAAAAGAAATGGAAATTAAACTAAGACGGAAGGAGCAGAGGTAGATTTAGGATGCTATCTGTACAGGTCAGCCCAGTAGCCACAGGATTAGAGAGGTCTGTGGGAAAGTAAAATCTTAATTTTAGGTTCCTCAAATGAACCAAGTTATCTACAAATGGAAAAATCCCTCAAAGTGGAGTGTTCTGTAATAACGCATTTAAAGGTGGTCACTTTATGCAGGTTTATCTTGGCTTTATATTAAGTGTGCACCCCAAGGTTAATGCACACATTTGAAGAGTTTGACTGGGGACCAAAATGTTGGATGAGGACAGGAATGGAGGGGCCATGCCTTCCATGGGACTGGATGAACGGAGGAGCAGGTAGGTGATAGGCCGAGGTGCATCTCTAGAGCCCCAAGAACTGTTTAGAGATGATCGGCAGCAGTCTGGGCCCAGTCCACAAAGATCAGGACGCATGTCTTTTGTCAAAGGCTCCAGGGCTGGGCCAGGATCTATCTTAGAACTTAAAATGAAAATTTGCTTTGAGTTGCATGTAACAGTTAAGGGAATTATTTACTAAATTTACTTATTTAGAGGGAGGCTCTGGAGGAGGGCCTCACACTGAAGAACGGGATACAAGGTGAACTTTCCATCTTACACAGTGCTGGGGCTCTTAGTGGTGTCAGGAATCTGAAAGTGAAAAGCATTCAAGCCCTTTCAAGAGAAAAGCTGGATGGAGTAACCATGCACACAGATAGTCTGAAGACCACCCTTAGCTTTCCCCTGTTAACGACATAGGTGAACACACCCAGACATCTTGTTGATGGTTAGGGGCACCATGATACAAATATATTGCCTGAGGGAAGACATCTAGGAAGGACTCTGAGGGGCAGAATGTTGGGGAATAATGCTAACGTGATGTCAGTTTTTGTGTGTGACAGTGTGTGTAAGTGTGCAAAGGAGTGTGAGCATGTGACAGTGTGTGCAGGTGTACAAAGGAGTGTCAGTGTGTATGTGGGTGTGCAAAGGACTGCGAATATGTGGCAGTGTGTGAGTGTGCAAAAGATTATGAGTGGGTGAGTGTGCCAAGGAATGTGAGTGTGTGCCAGTGTGTGCTAGTGTACAAAGAGGTGTGAGTGTGTGATTGTTTGTGACCTGCAAAGGAGTGTGAGTACGTGTGGCAGTGTTTGTGAAAGAGTGCATATGAGTGCATGTGATGACCTGTGAGAACATGTCAGTGTGTATGTGTAGGGGGGGGGAGAATGTTTGTGTAACGTATGAGTATATACATTAGTGTATGTGTGTAATGAGTGCATGTGTGTTGGGGGCTGAGGATGTATTCAGTAGGGTGAAGGAACTCAAGATAGGTGTGGCTGAGCTAGGATGAGGGAATGGGGAATGTGAGGGGCATGGGGGAGACATGTTCTCAACAGCAAGGAATAGCCAGAGACTTTGAAAATGGAAGTGGGGGTTCTCCAGTGTTCTCAGGACTCGATTATTAATTTTCTCACATACGTCCAGTGCATCCAGGTTCAGGCTACTCTTTAGAGGAGACAGAGCTAAATTTCCCTGTAGAGGAAGATCTGCCCTCCATACTTATTTTAGAAAATTCGAGACCAACGGCTATTGAAAATAAAACAGAAAACGTTAGGTCTGTGCTGCCCTTCAGCTTTTGGGGTTGTTAATTCAGGCAATCAGTATGTAAGGCTTGAGGCTCTCAAGATTTGTAAAATATTTATGAGACGGTAAAGGAAAGTCAGAGGGCCGAGTCACGAGTCTGTTAAGTACGGAAATGGAGACGGAGCTAATGGTTTTGTTTCTTGGATTCCTTTCGTAACAGATGCTGCAGACCAACAAGATGGCCGATTTGTTAGGGTTTGTCAAGGAGAAAGAGGCGCTTCTCTAACTATGGTTCAGAGATGCCCATGGGTTGGGTTTTTACGTGAGAATACACATCCTGCTTCATTCTAAACAGTTCTACAGCAGAGCAGATGAGTGGGGTGTGTTTGATATAGAGACTTTGCTGGAAGGTTCGGCTGCTTCAGCCCAGATTTCCATCAGCCCTCCTCAGCACCTTCTGCCTTTAGAAGGCAGTGTCAAGGCCCTGTGATATTTCTCACTGGAATGCGATGATTCATGCTTATTTCGAAGCAGGGGGAATATTTACCTTCTCAAAGCAATCACAGATCTGAGATAGTTAAACTAAATTTTGTATTTCACCCTGGCAAATAAATTTATAGGAAATACAATTATTTATAACGACGTTACACACTGCAGTAAATGACAGAATTGAATGACTTAGAGAGAACGTGTCAGCTATCCATACAAATCCCTGAAGCTGGGGTATTTTTAGAGGCAGTGGAGGGCTGTAGGCACCACTGGGTGGCTACAAAGCCCTTTAGCCACCAGGGTTTTGTTTTCTGATGAGCCGTCTGGACGACCCCAACCCACTCATTGTTTCATGCCTAGTCACAGCACTTGTACTGTCAATCAGCCATTCAAGCCATTTGAGGGGACCCAGCTGCCTTCTTATAAGATGACTTCCCACAGTTATTCTCTGAGCCAATCTCTATATATCGACTCTGAAGTCTATATATTGCTCCAAGTCCCTAAATCCAAGAAATCTGCCAAATCTCAGAAAGGCTGAGAACCTATAGAAAGATCTGTACTCCCAAGACCACATCCATTCCTACAAACCCGAGGCTCACATGTACATCCTGCAATGCTCTCCCACCTGGTCCCCAGGCACTTAGAGAGAAGAGTCCATATGATAGGGATCCCGTAGCTTTGCTTGACTCTCCAGAGCCACACACTCCAGCTAGGCTCACCAGGCTGAGAAGGAGCTCCCAGCCAGTTGTTCAGCAAAACCTTAAACACACATGTACTATTGCCACACCTAGGGACTAAACTCTCACTTTGAAACTGTGTGGTTTTCCTCCTCTAGGATTGTCAGTAGGCCGGGTAAAAGCTCTGACTATGTTCACAAGGACATTGCATCTGTGTCTAAAATGTACAAGTCTTCTTCCTAAAGCCACCACATTTCCTGATTGATTGGTGCATTCTGACCTTAGAGCCAAGACTAGCAAGCAACACAGATGTACTTTCTAGGGCAAGAAGTGCCCTGTTCTGCGTTCATGGCTGTTCCTGTGAATATCTTTACACATGGGCATATTCCACCCTGTTGAGAGTCTGGACCATAGAGCCAGAGTCTTCCCGCATATAGCAAGTGGGTGACACAAGGGGCCACTGATCACAGATAACTGTCCTCAACCACCACAAACAATGATTTTCACACAGCACTGCCAGTCAGCACGCCACTTTGCACACGAAATTCCTACGATTTGCTTGCCCTCAAATAGCAATCTGGGTGCTAACATGGGTGTAGAATTTGGTCATCTCTTATCTGTAAGGCCTTGTCCATGATGCTGGAACTGGCAAGTCTGCCTCCACTCCTCCATATGTCCATCTTCTCACCTGTAAGCTGGATCACTGGCACTTCTGCATATAAAAGAGGCATAGGGCTCAGGTGGGCACATGAGGGTCACCCCAGTGCTTAGGGATAGCCATGACTTCAGCCTCCTAGGTAGTCATCATTTTAGAGATGGAGCCTGGATCCCTCTGATAGTATCTATTCTGGAGACAGAGCCTGGCTCCCCTCTGACAAAGCCTGCTTCCCTCTGACAGTCTGCATTCTGGAGACAGAGCCTGACTCTTCCCCACCCATTTTCAGCTGGAGTCAACTTTGAATTTGTGGTGAGGATGCTGAGAGCTGTTAAATGTTAAATGAGTATTAAATGACAGGGGCCATAGGACAGACTGTAGCTTCTGCCTTGCCTTGCTGACACTGTACACCCAGTCACTTGCAGAGGACCCTGGAGAGAGACCCTGAGGTTTATAGTCTGATCAGCACTGGTACCATTATCCCTGAGCACACCTCAGTCTCTCAGAAGGACTTAGCTGGGAGTAGGAATTCAGCCTCTTCGTAGCCATAGCCTTGGCCAGATTGAGCTTTCTGTGTTGCTCTGAGTCTCTGACCTTCAGGAACTGCTCAAGGTCATGCCTGCTGGATGCATCACCCTTCTGAGTTTGAGGCTGATTTGTCATCAACTGATAATTGATACAGATGATGGTATGGCTCCTGTAAGATGGCAGGTTGAGCACTGTTAATTTTTGAGATTATACCTATTTTTTTAATTTAATTTCCCATTTGTCAGTAAATCAACACCATCTGTCAAATCAGGACTCTGTGTATACACATGAGTTCATGTGTGCATTCGATAACTGAACACACACGTGTGTGTCGAGTGAGTTACAACTTTATTTGTAGATAAAGAAAACTAGAACTAAACCCTGAGATTTGTGATGCAGGGCAGGTGACACAGGTGACACAGCTCCTTTCCTCTGTCCTTTCTTTCCAGCTGTAAATTTGGGTTATACTAGGCCAGTTCCATATCTCATCCTTTACCTATTACTGTTACTGACAGAGGAAAGCAGTCTTAGAGCCAGTGTCATCACGATGCACATAGGAGGAGTTTTGGACTCTTGTCTGCATGTCAGTGAGATGTTTGCTTTCTCCTGGGGGTTTCATCCACCTCAGGGCTTAAGGTGATGTGTGGAGTAACAGCCAGGGACTGGGGGGTTATTCTTGTGCTCTCAACTCAGAGCCCTTCAGCAGCATCCAGACAGACATCAAGGCTACTCTTCCTTCACTCCCGATTGCAGGTGAGGTAGCAGATATATCAGAAACAGAATCATCTAAGCTGGGTCCTCACAGGTCTTAAGTCATCGCAGATGCAACCCACCTGTTAGAAGCCTTAACATGACAAGGTGAGGGCCAGGGGAGTCAAGTTCCTTTAGGGTCTCCAGAAAAGAAAAGGCAAGAGGTGTCTGTACCAATGTGACCTGGGACAGAAAAATATAAGGTGATCCACACTGTAGGGTCTGAACACTAGGAACAGCCAGATTACAGGCTCCAGTGAGCCAAGAGAACTGTGGAGTCCTATACTACATACACCTTTAACACTGGCAGAGTCTGGACGCTACCCTGCCTGAGCCTAGTAGATAACATGTCTACAACTCATGACATGACCATCAGAAGAACATTCTTTCCATTCCCTCCGCTGCTGGACATCTTCATGGGGACAGGGACAAGGAACAGCTGAATTCTGCATTCTTATGACAGGTGGATTGGAGCAAGAAGCTATATCTAAATTAGGGGTACATGTGATAATTATGAAGTATGAAGTGCTAGGCAGAGTTTGGGTAAGAAGAAACAGCTAGAGAGAGAAGAAAAGCTGCGCTTCTTTGCAGGACATGGTCTATGGTAAGGACTGTATCACAGACTTTTCCTGGTTATCATGAGGTAAGTGCCATCCAGCTCCTTACAGGACTCCAGTCACCCACACACACTGCATTCACCCCAGTCCAAGTTAGAGGCAGCATCTGGCTGAATCTTCTAGGTCTTCTCATATCTTTGAGCACATGCGGGCTGCATCCCATGGACACAGTTGAGACTTAGGTTCTCACTGGGTTTTCAACCACTGGATGATCAGTCCTAAAGGGAGAGACTCAATAGAAAGATAAGGTCGCTTTCTTACTGGGATGGGTGTGCCTCAGCATAGTCAGGAGGAGTTAGAGTGTAGGCTGTGTTAGACAGGGCTCTCCATCAGACTTGAACCAGCAGAATGTATGCATATATAGTGGAAGGGATTCACTGGGTTGGGTTATGTGCCACCGGATGTGTCAAGAAGAAAAGATTGTATATATCCCAGACAGGCTGAGAATACAGTACCTGCTTTGTTCTTGAAACTGGGCAAGCCAGGACATCCAGTGTGGTGCTGGTAGCCTGGAAGATTCTTGGACAGCTTCTGGCAATCAGTCCAGGTTTGAAGGTTGAAAACCTAGAGGCTGATGTGATGTGATGGTGGTGGTGGTGGTGGCAGGAAGCAGCAGGAAGCAGCAGGAAGCAGGCAGGCAGATGGCACTGCTATTTCCTGGCACCTCTTCATATCTTGGTCACCTGCTGGAAGGTGTCCATGACACTGAGAGCAGGTCTTACCCTTTCAGCTAATCCTCACACACATGCCCAGAGGAGTGTCTCCTAGGTGACTCTAGGGTCCATCAGGTTGACAGACAAAGGTTTGAGCAAGAGGACACAAATGGCCCTCCTAAAACCCACTCCTTTGCTCCCCAGGTGCCATCTGAGGTGCACTTGCCACTCAGGGGACATTTTCCCAGAATGCTGAGCATATGATTCAAGTGTACGTTTTGCTTTTGTTTAGGGTAAGAGCTAACCATGGAGGTCAAGAAAAGCCCCATCTTTCTGTTGCTACCCTGAATTAGTCAGTACAAACACATGCATTGTGAAACCATCGGCACAGGCCGTTTCCAGAGCTGGGATTATGGTAGAACAGGTCTCGAGACCAGCAGCATGACCTTCCACCACTGGCCGAGCTTTGCAGAACCATAAGGCACACGCCTAAGAGAACATTGTCAAGTGGTAATTAAACAAGGCTGTCCTGGCCATGACATCACGCCACTTCTCTTGACTTGATAATTACCATGGTCTGATGTTATTTCTTCTCTCCAGTCAGTCGCGCAAAGATCCATGTTGGGTTGGTGGTTGCTGTCGTCTCCTAGGTGAAGCCTGAGGCTCAGGACCTGAATGTTGCCTCCCCTGATGGGACCAACACTGTGCCTTCCCCTTGTCCTTCAGAGAGGATGGGAACCTCCTCTTGTCAAGAGCACAGGGATGCTGGTGTTCCCTTCTATGCCTACCTGCATCACCCGGCTTGACAGCAAGCAGACCTGCCCATTCCTAATGTAACTCGTTATTTCTGTAATGGGCAAGAGAGTACCCTATTAGAAATTATGGTTATCCTGCATGTGTGTGGTATATATGTGAACATGCTCTCCTCTGAGTGTGTGTATGCATGTGTGTGCATACTTGTGTGTGTGCACATGGTGATCAGAGGCCAATGTCAGGGTCTCCCCCCTCTCTCTCTTGCTTTTTTTTTTTTTTAGCTCTCACTAAAGCTGGAGCTTGGGCTAGAGAGATGGCTCAGTGACAGAGAGCACTGGCTACTCTTTCAGGGGACCCAGTTTTGATTCCTAGAACCTATGTATCTGCCTGTAACTATAATTCCATGGGCTCTGTCACTCTTTCCTGGCTTCCATGGGTACTAGGCATGCAAGCAGTGCACAGACACACATGCATGCAAAGCATCGATAGATATGTAAATAAATTAAACACTTTAAAATGCAAAATAAATAAGAAAGCCTGGAGCTCACTGAGTGCTGACTGGCCTGCCTGTAAATCCTGGAATCTTCTTGTCTTTATCTGCCAGCTCTGGGTTTCAGGCCGAAGTCACCACACCCAACTATGGTGGAAGTTGGAGATCAAACTCAGATCCCCCTGCTTGTGCAGCAGGCTCTGTGCCCACAGAACCCTGAGTGGTGTCTCCTCCCCCCATGGGCATTCTTCTTTAAGAGTTTGAATAGAGAGAGCCATGGACTGCACTCATCTCCATGTACTCAACTGTGGCTGTAAACACTGGAGCTCCCATGGGAGAGCCAATGGGGTTGAGCTTCCCCTTGGTGACCTTCCCAGGCATCTATAGGGTTTCCAGGTCTACAAGGCAGCAATGGGGTGTTGGCAGCTGTGGTGGCAGAAATTCTAATTGCTTGGGCTAAAGCAGCTTCCTTTTGGTAATATTTACCTTTCTTAAACTCTTTGCTACTCTAAGGGTAAGTGTCCCTGGTTTCTAGTAATTAACTCCTGCTGGGTTTGAATAAGTGCTCTCTCTGGCCAGAGAGCTCATTAACTCTTTTTGAACCAGAGAGATAAGAAAGTAAAGAAGTCACTCACACAAACAACACACACAAGGGTGAAGGGGAAAATGGCTGCACCCATACATTTGGATGGATGGATGGATGGATGGATGGATGGATGGATGGATGGAAGGATGGATGGATGGAAGGATGGATGGATGGATGGATGGATGAATGGATGGATGGATGGGTAGGTGGATGAATGGATGGATGGATGGATGGGTGGGTGGGTGGGTAGATGGATGGATGGATGGATGGATGGATGGATGGATGGATGGAAGGATGGATGGATGGATGGATGGATGAATGGATGGATGGATGGGTAGGTGGATGGATGGGTGGATGGATGGATGGGTGGGTGGGTGGGTAGATGGATGGATGGATGGATGGATGGATGGATAGGTGGATGGATGGATAGATGGGTAGGTGGGTGGATGGATGGATGGATGGATGGATGGATGGATGGATGGATGGGGCAGAGCCCCCACAAGCCACCATTATATTTCCTTTCTCTGACCTTTTATATAGACAAAAGGTTTTTTAGAAAATTACTTCAAAGATAAAATGTTATACAAAAGGGGAGTTACAGAAGGATGCTGATAGTTGACTTTAAAGCAATGCCCCATCTCATAAGCTCATTATAAGTTCAAAGCAACAGTTTCACATGGTCTTGTCTTAACATAGTGCACACCTGTGGCTCCATCCTCAGATCTGACCTAGAGTGAATGTTATTCCTTGACCACAAACTTGTCACAAGCCTATTTCTCTTCTTAGTGTAATTATGAAAGCTCATTGTATTACTTATTATGCAGCCTTTACTTACTATCCTGAGGAGTGGGCACATTCTATTCTTGATTCTAACTTTATTATAGCTTTCTAGCAAAACAACTAAGACCATTTCTTAAAAATTTCTTTCTAAATGTATTTGAATCAAATCAGGGATTTTATAAAATCATTAATTCATCTAAATAGTATTGACTTATGAAAGTTCATCTTCATGTTGATCTGCAGGAAGTCTGCCAAAAGAGTGGGACAATACCCAGAAATCCTTAGACTAAGTAATAGTGACAGGAAAAGCATTATCAGCTGCAAGAAGCAATCCTGAGATGAAGTCTCTTGGGACTTGCCTCCCAGAGCTCACCCATTCCAGAGCATGCCAAACAGTGGGCCACCTCCACGAAAGTCATGCACTAGCCTTAGCCTCCCCTAGATGACTCCTGACCATCACCTAGATGGAGAGCTGTTTGCCAGCCTGGTTTCACAGCAGGATTTGCATATGTAGCTTGTCTTACCTCTTCCTTCTCTTGTCCTGTACTTTTACATGCTGGTTCGGTCCTCCTGGATTGTCTAAAGAGACCGAGAGCAATAACATGAAATATTATCTTAGAGCAGTAGAGGCCTGACTGCCTTGGACCATGGAGGAGACACAGTCCCATCCTCATAGCTTCTTGTCCCAGGGACAGGAACATAGATCTAGTTGTTAAATGAAGAGCAGAAAAATTGTGGCATCGAGGAGGGCAAGATCGAGCCAGGAGACAATACTGCAGACAACCCGGGAAGCCGGCCTCCCCTTTATGTTCCCCCTTATTTGAGTGATATCTATCCCAGTCCACCCTCTAAAGAGCCCATAAAATCCTCTGCTGTAAAACAGCTTCCTGTACAGCACAGGCCTCTCTTCCACGTGGACCACTCCAGGGACTGGAGCTATTGAATTTCTCTGAGAGGAAGGCATGTAACTAAAAACCAGGAACTGCCCCCTCCAGGGGACAAGGACAGCTGCTTTGCTGGTCCTGGGGAGGGGCATTGTATGTACAGGCATGCTTGCTTTCAGAATTCTCTAATGCAAAAGGATTGAAGTGGGGAGCCATGTTCACTGATGCTGTAATCTGACAGGAGGAGTTTTGGCATTTCAGGGGCCTGATTCATGAACATGCATGGGCTGTGGTGGTAAGGCTGGCAAACACCTTTAGAAAGAAAGACATGGGCAGGTAGACATGGAGGTCTGCCTTGTGCAGTCTCCCTGGACGTGGCCACCCTAGAAGCCAGGGCCTTGGGTATTCTGGGATATGACTTTCCTTTCCAAATCCTTACCAAGATCCCATCTTGAATGCTTTTCTTTTGACTTGAAATTTGGTGGAATTAGCTTCCATTATTTCACAGTTTCTCCCAACAGTCCCCAACAAAGTGAATCAAAGCACTGACCTCCTAAGTTACTGTCACAGAACTCCTAAACCTGGTGGCCTAAAGAGCAGAAATGTGTTGTGTGACACATTGGAAGGTTGGAAGTACAAAATCACCTTCAATAGGACTGTTCCTCTTCCTCCTCTTCCTCCTCATCCTCTTCTTCCACCCTCCTCCCTCTCTTCTCCCTCCCTCCCTCCTCCCTCTTTTCTCCTCCTCCTCCCTTCTCCCTCCCTCCTCTCTCCCTCCTGCCTCCCTCCTTTCTCAGTCCTCCTTATACCTCTCCTCCTCCTTTGGCTCCACTTTCTTCTCCTCTTTACCCTCTTCTTTCATCTTTTCTGTTATTCACATGCTCTCACTGAGTACACTCCAGGCTTTCTTCCACTTCCCTTCCATCCAGCCTCAGCATCCGACTGCTGGGTTTTCTTGTGAATGCCACATAGCCAGGAAGGCCCAGTCTTCTGAGGCATCTCCTGAACTGCAGATGGCTGAGTTCCTTCTGTCTTTTCAGGAACACCTGTTGGTGGCACAATGTCCACTTTTGATAAAGATCCCAAACATGATAGAATAGGGCCCCCCAAGGTGACCCTGCTGAATCTGTACCACACTATCAAGGTTACAGCTCTGCATTCTGAGGGGCTGTGGGGTTGGAACTTGTGCATGTTCTGTTTTACCAATGAAAGTCGAATGAAGTCAGAGGAGGACGTCCTCGGGCTGCCAGTTTGTACATAGTTGCTGGGCAACTGCAGACGAGGCTGCAGTGCTAAGACCCACCCCTGCACCCAGCAAGTCTACCCTTACACCCAGGGAGTCTGCTCCTGCACCCAGTGAGTCCACCCCTGCACCCAGTGAGTCCATCCCTGCACCCAGTGAGTCCACCCCTGCACCTAAGGAGTCCACCCCTGCACCCAGTGTGTCTACCCCTGCACCCAGTGAGTCCACCCCTACACCCAGTGTGTCTACCCCTGCACCCAGTGAGTCCACCCCTGCACCCAAGGAGTCCACCCCTGCTCCCAGTGTGTCTACCCCTGCACACAGCTGTGTCACACACAAGAAAGAGAAGCTGACAACCGGTTGAGGTGAAAATTTTCATTTTTACAAAACTTTTAAAATTGGACATTTTTCTCTTGTGCATTAAAAAATTTAAAGGCATTTATTTAATTATTTGCTCCCCCCTCCTTTAGATGTGACATCCAGAAGAAAACAGAACCAAACACTAAACTCAAATCTTGCGTCTATGTTTCTGAGCTGAATATGCTGGCTGATTGCAATATACAGGATAGATGAAAAAGTAGGCTGGAGAGATGGCTCACTCAGCAAAGCATTGGCCTTGCCAATGTGAAGACCGAGTTTGATCCCCAGAACCCACATTTGAAAAAAAAAAGAAGCCAGGTGTGGGGGGCATAAATTTGCAAACCCGGGCCTGGGAGACAGAGCAATGTGGTTCTCTTTAGTCTGTTCACATAGCATAGGTTACTTGGTGAGCTCTAGAAGGGAGAGGGGATGGGGATGGGGAGGGGGGAGATCTGAATGATGTCACTTCCGGGACACATATACAGACACTCACATGCATCCTCTACACACATGTGAACACACACACACACACACAATGGATGAAAACGTGTCACAGACGCTATGAATAGCAGCCTCAGAGTGGACAAGGATTCTACCCTTCAGTGTGAACTGGATCAAGTCTCCCAGCTTTCTGAGAACCAGTTTCTCCCAGAGCCCACTGCTTGCTGCTTTATGTCCCCAGCATTTGGCTTTCTGCCGTATAATGGGGAATTAGTTGAAACACATGGAAACATCCCTTTGAGCAGGTGCACGAACCCGGCAGCCGGTGTTGAAATGACAGCTGAGGCATGAAAGCAAACACCAGTGGATAAATGTGTGTGTAATTTTAGAGTTAATAATCATGGTGCATAATTTTCTTTGGAAGAAGGGCTTATAATAACGTTTTTAGAAAGTGCCAAGCAAAGTAATGACACAGTTGGCAAGCCACAAAAATGGAACAATTTGGCAAATGCCTCATTAGCCAAGTTCCTGGGTCAGGGCAAGGCTTTTATTTTATTTAAATCAGTACATTAAAATTTCCAAATACTTTTTATTTTACGGTTTTGTAATTTTTCTTAGAATTACAATCTTGCTTGCTAATGTGATCCTTTAAAATGGGGTTCTTTAAGTCAACTTGAAGACTGTGCGAGGAATGTCTCATCCGGGAATGCTAAAGGGAATTGATTCTAGCAAAGTAAGCAAACCAGCACTTCTAGTCTTGCTCCCCAAGATCTGGAAACATTGTGCCCGTCTCCAGGGATACTAGACACCAGTGTTCACATCAACAACACCCGGGCAGCCATTGAGCCAATTGTGGGAGAAATCACATTGAAGACTAGAGTGGCATTTTTCTATATTTTGGAGAAGTGTTGTTGATGGTCCTATTTCTCAAAGTTGTAATGTCTATTATTGGAAACTCCAAGGTTACTGAAGGTTCAGAGAATGGTATGGTTTATGGGTCACATGGCTTACTGATCCCCTTTGGTCTACATGGGCAGGCTTGCTCATTGCTTCCAATGGGAAGCAATTCCACAATAAGCATGGGAGGTGGACCATGGGAACAAGGTGGGAGCCAGAAGGATGCAACTGGCTATCCTTCCTTCATTGATGAAATGGGGATACTTACTATGTAAATGTACTTTCTGCATTTGCCCTTCATTCTTTTAAAGCCAAGATAAGTTGACATCATACACAGTACACTAAGTATTAAATGTCAATTTCTTGTTATCTGCACCTTGGCCAGTTGTTGGTCTCTGTGTTAGTCATTATCTAATGAAAAAAGAATCTTCTGTGAGCACAGCTGCAGAGTGTGTAGTCTATGCATGTAACAATAAGTCATTAGGAGTCAGGGTAGCTGCAAACACAAGCCACACAACTCTGAGCATGGAGAGGGGAGGTGGGTACCA
Source organism: Mus caroli (assembly GCF_978045245.1). Lineage (NCBI taxonomy): Eukaryota > Metazoa > Chordata > Mammalia > Rodentia > Muridae > Mus > Mus caroli. Next base: position 3,011,634 of record NW_028227257.1, read on the forward strand.
AGTCCCACCACAGCTAAGATGGCTTCTGGGAGAGGGAGGGTCCTTTTCTCTTAGAGTATGGCCACTGCTAGTTTGACCAAACTCCAAGACAAGAGCACACAACTTAGAATGTATAGACAGCACAGAATGTATAGACTCATGGATTTAAAAAGGATGACACACAATTGTGAAGGAAAAGAGGGGATGGATCTGGGAGGAATTGAGGGATGGGTGAATATGGTCAAGATGCATTGTACAAAATTCTCAAAGAACTGAAACAAGAAAGAAAAAAATGGAAGAGAAAATCAAGCAACCTCACCTATCCAACTTCATTCTCTAAGCATATCTGTCCAGGTTTCTTGTTCACCGTTGGCAGCTGATACTTAATGTACTTGCCAAATTTCGACTTCCGTTCTGTGAAATCTCATCTACTATCCTAAAGTGATCAAACATGTGGGACATATTGGACCTCGATTTTACCACTTGACTCTATTTTGGAATGTCTCACATGCCAAAGCATAGCCACCCTTCTGCTGGCTACACAGATGTCTCTTCTTGAACATGTTCAGAAACTTATTTAGCTGTGTTCTGTGAATAGATTTTTTTTTGGATGTTCTGTTTTATGCACTTAAAAATTATTTGTGTGTCTCTTTGCTGTATGACACTATTTCTGGAGAGATGTTGGAAAAAATATTTACACATCTCAGATAGGAAACCCATGACAAACCAAAGTAAAATATCCCACCAAAATCCAACCTGAGGAACCCCTAACTATAGGACTATTAGAGATAGGCTACTTATGGGAACAGGATGTCTCAAGGTATCTGTATTACTGAAAATCCACCTCAGCATAGACAATGACTCACAGAGCTGCAACCCTAGATCTCTCTGAAGAGTTCTCCACAGATCAGAGCTTCCTCTGCTCAGCAACCACTACTTCTTACATAACCTTGGTAGAGACTTGTGATTTTGGTAAGTTTCAGGGTCTTCCTGGAACTTGCAGTTGTCTTCTTGATTCAGAAGGAGCTTCCTTCCAGAATAGAATGTTTCTTTTCAGGGGAACTTGTTAGCAATGCTCCATTTGTTTACTTGTGAGATCCAGAGTCCCCTGGTCCGATGCTTGAACTTATCCTTCCTAGTAATATACTTAAGCTATTGGATTCTTTCAGAAGCCTGGGAATTCTACTACCCCGTGGACAGAATACAAAGTGCCCCTCACTGAGCATCACTGATTAATTCTAGTTTGCTACTCTATAGTTGAGAAAGATATTCATTTGATGTCTTACCTCGCAGTTAATTATCGGTGACCTGTAGAATCTTGCCACGGGTTTATTGAGTTTGTTTCTCTTTCCTGTCCAAAATAAGGACAATCAATACATTTTTCTACGACTGTAACAATCACTATTAATTCCATGTTAAGTGGATGATTGACAGCAGAAATGCTTGCTGATAACCATTGAGCATGTCTTCACTTCATCAATGGGTCGTCACGACAATGCTCATTTATTTGCTCACTCAATAAATATGGATTGGGTGTCTCTGCCTCAACCCTGGAGTAAAGATGATAAAGCCAGCAATCACCACAGACACAGCCTCACAGAGAATAAGCTTTTACTTCTACATTAAACATGGACACTAGAGCAGAGAGCTGGAGAGAGACTCAATCCACAGCTCCACTGTGCACAGCTAGCAATGGGGAAGTTGGGTCACAGAGCCACGTCTGTGATTTCACATTATAGAATAGGCAGGCTCATGTTTCTGTAAGGTTTCACTATAATGATCGTCTTCCAAGGCTTTTCCCCAGTATGCTCAAAGTGTATGCAATTAATCCTCAGCTCCCTGAGGAGGAGGGAGTGGCCTTTGCTAAAAGAGTGTTTGCTGTCAGGTTTCAATCGATCTCCTCACTGGCTTGCCCATGCCAGGATTGCTAGATGGTCATATGAATCAATGCCTCTTCCTGATATAACAGAGTCAGGTTTTAACCCATTTCCTCACTGGCTTGTCCCCACTAGGACTGCTAGATGGCCCAAGTGAATCATAGCCTCCTCCTGGTATAACAGCAAACCCCACCAACAGGTAACCTCCCAAACTCATGTTTGAAAACAGATAAGTACTCTTAAGTATAATTGATTGCACGAGTGAGGATGTGCAACGTGATCACACAGTCTAGTACTTTCCAAAGTAATTACACTTCAGAAAATCAAAATTAATTTGTACACTTCTGGTGCACTTTGAAGGCTGTTGACATTTTATTGTAGTGCCTCTAATGAAATGAAAATTATTAATAATTGTTCCTACTTGAGTGTGACAAATGTCATTTAGCTGGAGAGGCAGAGGCATCACCAAGCACCTCCGAATTATAATGTGGTTTGAAGTTGAGAGTGGATGTTAATATTCAAAGGGGGTGTTGGTTCTACACAGTCTTTGCCAACATCCCATAGGCTATATATACTGAGACGTCTGGATGGCTACAATGTTCTCATCGTTTTTAATGGTCCAGCAATTAGAGTGGCAAAGGAGCATGGGAAATGTGCACAGAGATCACTCTGTTAAATCCTTCTGCACAGCTGAGGTCAAGAAGCCTCTATTCTCATAGGCAGCCATCATCAGTAAGACATGGGCTCTATGGTGAAGGACACTGGAGAAACAATGGTTAGTCACACTCACAGGTACAAAGAGGCAAAAATAAGATTCACTAAAGTTTATTGTGTACCTACAAAATAGGAAAATTACTCAGCTTCGTGGAGAAGATTTATTATAAAGACAAAACAGGAACAAATCGAACATCCTTGCTTATAAGGACTTCAAATGGTCTTGAGAACTTACTTACATTGGATGCTGGATAGATACTATGTTTTTATTGTTGTAAACTACATATGACATAATGTTCACAATCAGCGACCTTTAGAGTGTCCTCACTGCTGTACTGATTACCCTCCATAGAGACCCAGAATGGGCTTGCTCACTGGAAAGAAAGGGTGCAGGTGAAGCAATAGCTTTCTCACCCTTCCTCCACCTCAGCATCAGGCATCTGCAAACTGACTGACTCTCCCTTTCAGTAGTAACTTGACTTAGTTTGTTTCAAGTAACAAACTAAGTTGCTTGTTTTTAACTTCTGGCATATGGGTTCATGTAGTGGGTAGACATTTTTTTATGTCACTCTGTCTGTTTTCAGGGCATAGCTACATTGTAACTTATCAATGTATCATTACATTGCAGCCTGAATATTAGTCAAGGGAATGGATACACCATTAGTTGTTTAGTGTATTTTCTCATTACTGTGATTAAAGCACTGTGACTAAAGTAACTTAAGGGAGGAGGGTTTATTTCAGCTCATAGTTTAACCATACTCTGCTTACCCTTTTACCAGTGCTAACCTGTTATCCCTGCAGAGGCTAGGCAGCATGGTCCTGTGGGAGCATCTCTGAACACTGATGCCTGAACACCAGCACTCAGTCCAGTCATTCAGCGTAAGGCCTTCACAGAAAACAAGGAATTTAAATGAGGGGTGTAGAAGCAGGCAGGAGCCCATGCACACCTTTGACTTTCAGGTCAGGTTGAACTAGGCAGCTGTTTGTGAAGGGGACCCCTACTCTGGGTCCACACAGCTGCTTTGGAGAGCTCTCCCCAGCCCACAGATCATGAATAACTCTCCACATCAACTGTGCAGCTTTCCACATTCAAGCAGAAAACCTGGCCACGGATGAAAGTGGAAGTGTATTTTCGTTACTGCTGATATGAGATTCCTGCTGGGGTGTTAGCATGGGAAATGGCCATACAAAGAAGGAATCCAAGAAGACCCAGGGGCCTCTAAGGCCCAAATGGATTCTGTACCTCCCAGGGTTCTTTGTTTCAAACTTTAAAGATAAGGAAATTCAGCAAGCTTAAAATATACGGAGTTGAGACCATCTTTCAGACAAGAATCTGGAAAAACTCCTTGAGATGCCACACAAAGATGGGCTGCCACATCCATAAGGGTAGACCTGCAGAGTGGCAGAGCACAGTCTAGATCACTAGATTAGTGTAATAGAGAATGGCCTTGAGTCTTGATCCTCCTACCTCTGTCTTTGAGTACTAAGATTCCATCTGTATGCCCCATGGCCAGAGTTGTGTGGTGCTGGGCACTGAACATGGGGCATCAAGAATGATGGGCAAACTGTGCTATTCCCAGACCTCTTCTAGGATAATTCTTGTAACAGGATAGTCCAGTCCCCTTGACCCGCTTCCTAACACCTAGAACTCTCTGAACTAGGACAGGGTATGAGGCTTTCTCCAAGAGCCCCATCTACTCTTTCTCAGTGGGTGTGGTCCCTTGACCATGGGCATGCTCTTCCATAACTGATAAGGAACTGTTATGCCCTTGATGAATAGTCCCTCTTCTGAGATAGTTGGAAAAGGAGAACAAAACCCAGTCTCTGACCCTTAGAGCAAAACATGATTCCTCTCACCTCGCAGTGTTCTCTTGACACAGCTTACAACTATAAACAATCAATAACCCAAGTCCCCCAGCATGGCTGCTAATGATCAGGAATTGGGTCTGCGCCTGTAGTCTCTTACACACACAGTAATTAGGATGCAAGTGCTGTTGACTGTGGTGTCTGATTGTGCACAGCACAGCAATGGGGGTAAACTGTGCTGGGAGAAGAGAAAACAGGATTTCCAGATTGCAGGGCTTTCTGTTCCATAAGCAGGTAGGATCCAGAACAGATGGGAGGAGGTTTTCAGTGCTACAAACAGGAAGCTCAGAGCAAGCAAGGCTCTTGTCTCAACGTATAAAGGCACCATGGTGTAGCTTCTGCCCTTTTCATCTACTCCATTAAATCAATATCCAAACAGCTCACTTGCCCTATCCACCAAGAGACCTGGCTTGGAGTGACCTGCTGGGAAGACCTTGTTCCACATAATAGGCAAGGCACGATGTTACCTTCACACACAAGCGATATCTGGTTTCATAGGACTTTCTGTGTTACAAGAAAGATAATAACAACGATGAAACCACTCAGGATGTTGGGGGGTCTGGGTGTGGGAGATCGCAACATTGAGGTTTAGAGTGTCTAAAGTTTCATGGGTAAAACAGCCGGCTGGGGACTCAGGGAAGATCTGAAGGTCAACCAGGAGCATCTGTCTTGCTCAGGGGAGGTTGGTCAGACTTTGTTCCTCAACTGATGGCAGGCAGCCCACCCTCTTGCAGAAGATGATCTGCTTAAGCGATTTGAACCTTCATCCCATCCTAAGCCACTGTCATGGAGACACCAACATCACAACTTACCAAGCATTTAGATGTCTTCATCCTGCCAGGCTGACATGCATCCCATTCCTAAATTAAGTCAGTTTAGGTTGGTGTTTTAGGGTCTCGTCTTGTGTGGACGAAACCTCTGACTCTCTAACCTGAGTCCTCACATCTGATGTGGCAGTCACCAATCCTCTGGGTTTCTCATGTATATGAGGGGGAGGGGAGACAAAGCTGATGTATGTGACTAGGACAGAACATCTTTCCTGGAACTTTGGAGTCTCTGGAAAGACTCCCTCAGAAGCCTGCAGGTTGCTCTTGATGGCCGCAGGTGGACATGAGCCTGTGCTTCTTGGTAACTCCTGACAGACTCAATCATGGTTCTCCCATGGCTATCAATATGTTTCCTTGAGGAGACAGTAGATTTTCAAATCAGCTCTTTTCCTGTCGTTCAGCTTTTCCTGAGCAAAGTTCAGGCAAATAAATTACTCGGAGAAAATCGATGGAGGAACATGTTTACATGATCAGATAAGAACACTTCAAAAATGTATCCCACCTCTCCCAGCCAGCCATCTAATGCACCTGGACCTCACGGTGTTAGGATAGGGCAAAGTCAAACAGAGAAATGATGTTAGAGTGGGCAAAACCAAACAGTGAATGAGGCTGTGGTTTAAACACAGAATTTAAAATATCCTTACAGTTTAGTAAGAGGTGCCCCACCATTTCCTACACACTGGCTACTCCCAGCTTGTGTTCATCTGGTCACCACCAAATGACTTCACATCCTTCACACCAGGAAGCAGGAGACCCAGACACCACCTAGTAAGGTCTTCTTGAACCAAACAAACCATGCTGACAGCAGGAGACACATGCAATTAAAAGGACCCAGGTATGTGGCCTCATAGGCAGACCCTGAGAGCCTCATTTTTTTTCTCATTTTCTGGGCTCACATTCTCTCAGAGGTCCTTGAGAGTCTCCTGAGCCCATGTGTAACAAGCCTGCTGAGGGCAGCCAATAGATAGATCCTCCCCAGTCTGAGGTAGGCCTGTCCAGGAGCACACTCCTGAGCACAGTGTTGAACAGTGTGTCAGGTGCAGATGCAGTCTCTCAATGCCCTCCTCGTGGGATGGTTTCTCTTCCTTGAGATTCAAGAGGGGAATCCATGGTGACAGCTAGAGCGCTTCATATGAAAAGAGTCCATGTTCCAGCATGAACATATTCAAACTAAGGGAAAAACCCCTGCCCACCAGGGCTCACAAGTTCACCAACAATTAGGCTTCTTTTCACTAAAAGAACTTGAAGCTTTTGTGAAATGGAAACCCTTTTTAAGGCTTCCCCAACTCCAGCTGTTGAGAGCCAAGCAGGTGTTCTTCCTGCTGTTGCCTCAGACCCAGGAGAGGTTAGCACCAAAGGGTCCTGTTAGGCTGGGACTGCTAGTGCTTCCTAGTATTTAAACAAAAAAACATTAAATCATTTTTCACCCAGTTAAATTGAAGTGCATGGGGTGAGGGGCTCTGAATTGTCCTCAGCCATGGGCATGTCTTGATTCATTTCCACACTCTCATGGTGAGCAAGTCAAGTCAAGGATGTGTTCTAAGTATGGTCACAGACACAGGCTCTCGGGTCTGCTCCCCCTCCTGGTTTTAGAGCCTCTCCTTGTGTATAGCATGTGGATGATACACATGATTACTGATTTTGGTTCTGAGGCTTGAATACTGGCCATCTGTCAGCACAATAGTAGAAGAGGTGTCTGCCTGTGTGAGGCCATCTGAGCTCGCTTCACCTGCAGTGAGGACCAGGAGTGGGGTGTTCTCAGAAGTTTCCAGCTCGATAATAACAGAAAAAAACCAATACAAGGACAGGAACCACGCCCTAGAAACAACAAGAAGGTAATCCCTCAACAAACCTAAAAGAAGACAGCCACAAGAACAAAATGCCAACTTTAACATCAAAAATAACAGGAAACACCAATTTCTTTTCCTTAATATCTCTTAATATCAATGGACTCAACTCCCCGATAAAAAGACATAGACTAACAAACTGGCTACACAAACAAGACCCAACATTTTGCTGCTTACAGGAAACTCATCTCAGAGAAAAGGATAGACACTACCTCAGAATGAAAGGCTGGAAAACAATTCTCCAAGCAAATGGCATGAAGAAACAAGCTGGAGTAGCCATTCTAATATCTGATAAGATTGACTTCCAACCCAAAGTCATTAAAAAAGACAGGGAGGGACACTTCATACTCATCAAAGGTAAAATCCTCCAAGAGGAACTATCAATCCTGAATATCTATGCTCCAAATACAAAGGCAGCCACATTCATTAAAGAAACTTTAGTAAATCTCAAAGCACACATTGCACCTCATACAATAATAGTGGGAGACTTCAACACACCACTTTCACCAATGGACAGATCATGGAAACAGAAACTAAACAGGGACACAGTGAAACTAAGAGAAATTATGAATCAAATGGATCTGGCAGATATCTACAGAACATTCTATCCTAAAACAAAAGGATATACCTTCTTCTCAGCACCCCATGGTACCTTCTCCAAAATTGACCACATAATTGGTCACAAAACAGGCCTCAACAGATATAAAAATATTGAAATTGTCCCATGCATCCTATCAGATCACCATGGACTAAGGCTGATCTTCAATAACAAAATAAATAATAGAAAGCCCACCTTCACGTGGAAACTGAACAACACTCTTCTCAATGATACCTTGGTCAAGGAAGGAATAAGGAAAGAAATTAAGGACTTTTTAGAGTTCAATGAAAATGAAGCCACAACATACCCAAACTTATGGGACGCAATGAAAGCATTTTTAAGAGGAAAACTCATAGCTCTGAGTGCCTCCAAAAGGAAACTAGAGAGAGCACACATTAGCAGCTTGACAACACACCTAAAAGCACTAGAACAAAAGGAAGCAAATTCACCCAAGAGGAGTAGACGGCAGGAAATAATCAAACTCAGGGGTGAAATCAACCAAGTGGAAACAAGAAAAACTATTCAAAGAATCAACCAATCAAGGAGCTGGTTCTTTGAGAAAATCAACAAGATAGATAAACCCTTAGCCAGACTCACTAGAGGGCACAGGGAAAGCATCCTAATTAACAAAATCAGAAATGAAAAAGGAGACATAACAACAGATCCTGAAGACATCCAAAACACCATCAGATCCTTCTACCAAAGGCTATACTCAACAAAACTGGAGAACCTGGATGAAATGGACAAGTTCCTAGACAGATACCAGGTACCAAAGTTGAATCAAGATCAGGTTAATGATCTAAACAGCCCTATATCCCCCAAAGAAATAGAAGCAGTCATTAATAGTCTCCCAACTAAAAAAAGCCCAGGACCAGATGGGTTTAGTGCAGAGTTCTATCAGACCTTCAAAGAAGATCTAATCCCAGTTCTTCACAAACTATTCCACAAAATAGAAACAGAAGGTACTCTACCCAACTCATTCTATGAAGCCACAATTACTCTGATACCTAAACCACAAAAAGACCCAACAAAGATAGAAAACTTCAGACCAATATCCCTTATGAATATTGATGCAAAAATCCTCAATAAAGTTCTTGCTAACCGAATCCAAGAACACATCAAAACAATCATCCATCCTGACCAAGTAGGTTTCATCCCAGGGATGCAGGGATGGTTCAATATACGGAAATCCATCAACGTAATCCAGTATATAAACAAACTCAAAGATAAAAACCACATGGTCATCTCCTTAGATGCGGAAAAAGCATTTGACAAGATCCAACACCCATTCATGATAAAAGTCTTGGAAAGATCAGGAATTCAAGGCCCATACCTAAACATGATAAAAGCAATCTACAGCAAACCAGTAGCCAACATCAAAGTAAATGGTGAGAAGCTTGAAGCAATCCCTCTAAAATCAGGGACTAGACAAGGCTGTCCACTTTCTCCATACCTATTCAACATTGTACTTGAAGTCCTAGCCAGAGCAATTCGACAATAAAAGGAGATCAAAGGGATACAAATTGGAAAAGAGGAAGTCAAAATATCACTTTTTGCAGATGATATGATAGTATATATAAGTGACCCTAAAAATTCCACCAGAGAACTCCTAAGCCTGATAAACAGCTTCGGTGAAGTAGCTGGATATAAAATTAACTCAAACAAATCAATGGCCTTTCTCTACACAAAGAATAAACAGGCTGAGAAAGAAATTAGGGAAACAACACCCTTCTCAATAGTCACAAATAATATAAAATATCTTGGCGTGACTCTAACTAAGGAAGTGAAAGATCTGTATAATAAAAACTTCAAGTCTCTGAAGAAAGAAATTATAGAAGATCTCAGAAGATGGAAAGATCTCCCATGCTCATGGATTGGCAGGATCAACATTGTAAAAATGGCTATCTTGCCAAAAGCAATCTACAGATTCAATGCAATCCCCATCAAAATTCCAAATCAATTCTTCAACGAATTAGAAAGTGCAATCTGCAAATTCATCTGGAATAACAAAAAACCTAGGATAGCAAAAACTCTTCTCAAGGATAAAAGAACCTCTGGTGGAATCACCATGCCGGACCTAAAGCTCTACTACAGAGCAATTGTGATAAAAACTGCATGGTACTGGTATAGTGACAGACAAATAGACCAATGGAATAGAATTGAAGACCCAGAAATGAACCCACACACCTATGGTCACTTGATCTTCGACAAGGGAGCTAAAAACATCCAGTGGAAGAAAGACAGCATTTTCAACAAATGGTGCTGGCACAACTGGTTGTTAACATGTAGAAGAATGCGAATAGATCCATTCCTATCTCCTTGTACTAAGGTCAAGTCTAAGTGGATCAAGGAACTTCACATAAAACCAGAGACACTGAAACTTATAGAGGAGAAAGTGGGGAAAAGCCTTGAAGATATGGGCACAGGGGAAAAATTCCTGAATAGAACAGTAATGGCTTGTGCTGTAAGATCGAGAATTGACAAGTGGGACCTCATGAAACTACAAAGCTTCTGCAAGGCTAAAGACACCATCAATAAGACAAAAAAACCACCAACAGATTGGGAAAGGATCTTCACCTATCCTAAATCAGATAAGGGACTAATATCCAATATATATAAAGAACTCAAGAAGGTGGACTCCAGAAAGTCAAATAACCCCATTAAAAAATGGGGCTCAGAACTGAACAAAGAATTCTCACCTGAGGAATACCGAATGGCAGAGAAGCACCTGAAAAAATGTTCAACATCCTTAATCATCAGGGAAATGCAAATCAAAACAACCCTGAGATTCCACCTCACACCAGTCAGAATGGCTAAGATCAAAAATTCAGGTGACAGCAGATGCTGGCGAGGATGTGGAGAAAGAGGAACACTCCTCCATTGTTGGTGGGATTGCAAGCTTGTACAACCACTCTGGAAATCAGTCTGGCGGTTCCTCAGAAAATTGGACATAGTACTACCGGAGGATCCAGCAATACCTCTCCTGGGCATATATCCAGAAGATGTCCCAACCGGTAAAAAGGACACATGCTCCACTATGTTCATAGCAGCCCTATTTATAATAGCCAGAAGCTGGAAAGAACCCAGATGTCCCTCAACAGAGGAATGGATACAGAAATTATGGTACATTTACACAATGGAGTACTACTCAGCTATTAAAAAGAATGAATTTATGAAATTCCTAGCCAAATGGATGGACCTGGAGGGCATCATCCTGAGTGAAGTAACACAATCACAAAAGAACTCACACAATATGTATTCATTGATAAGTGGATATTAGCCCAAAACTTAGGATACCCAAGATATAAGATACAATTTGCTAAACGCATGAAACTCAAGAAGAATGAAGACCAAAGTGTGGACACTGTGCACCTTCTTAGAATTGGGAACAAAACACCCAGGGAAGGAGCTACAGAGACAAAGTTCGTAGCTGTGATGAAAGGATGGACCATTTAGAGACTGCTGTATCCAGGGATCCGTCCCATAATCAGCTTCTAAACGCTGACACCATTGCATACACTAGCAAGATCTTGCTGAAAGGACCCAAATATAGCTGTCTCTTGTGAGACGATGCCGGGGCCTAGCAAACACAGGAGTGGATGTTCACAGTCAGCTATTGGATGTATCACAGGGCTCCCAATGGAGAAGCTAGAGAAAGTACCCAAGGAGCTAAAGGGATCTGCAACCCTATTGTTGGAACAACATGATGTACTAACCGGAACCCTGGAGCTCTTGTCTCTAGCTGCATATGTATCGAAAGATGGCCTAGTCGGCCATCAATGGAAAGAGAGGCCCATTGGACTTGCAAACTTTATATGCCCCAATATAGGGGAATGCCAGGGCCAAAAGAATGGGAATGGGTGGGTAGGGAAGTGGGGGGCGCTATGGGGGACTTTTGGGATAGTATTGGAAATGTAATTGAGGAAATTATGTAATAAAAATATTAAAAAAAAAAAAAAAAAAAAAAAAAAAAAAAAGAATTGTATTGGAAAAAAAAAAAAAAAAAAAAAAAAAAAAAAAAAAAGAAGTTTCCAGCTCGGGTGGGTTCCCACTGAGCCTCATTCTGGGCTCCTGGATTAGCTGAGTAGACGCTTGCCTTTGTTATCTAATTAGCTTTGCCCTTCATGGAGTTCCACAGACATTCTCTAGGTGAGAGACCTTTCCACGGTTATTTCTAAACTGTAGCACTAATCTCCACTTCAACACAATTAAATTTTACTCAAACAATTTAATTAAAAAGCACAGGTGAGAAATGTCAGAACTGATTTGTATTTAAGATGAGTGAGAGCCCCTGGGTCTGGAGCTGGCCCATGATGCAACCTTTCCTATCTCAGCCTGCTTCCTGCCATTCCAGAAGGAAGGCCCTGGCTTCAGTTCGAGCAAAGCAATTGCCAGAAGCAATCTAGCTTCCTCAATTGGCTCCTGGAAGGTGAAGTAGTCCCTAAATGCAAGGTCAGAACATGTGGCTGATGGACAGGCATGCATCATCGCCAAAGAACAAGCAAACTGCTTTGAGTGAATGTCAAGGTCGATGCCCCCTGAGAGCCAAAAGATGCAGAGTTCTCGATGGTTCCACTGCTGCAGACCGAGGGTGTATGAGTGTGTGTGTGTGTGTGTGTGTGTGTGTGTGATGTATATTCACTTATTAGTATAGGTGTGTGTACATGTATGTGTACATGTATATTCATGTATGTGTATGTAAGCCAAGGTGGACATTGATCATTCTTCCACGATGTTGCTCTTCACTTATGTTTTTACCAGGGTCTCTCACTGACCTTGAAGCACATTGATTCAGCTAGACTGGCTGGCCTCAAGGATTCTGTGTCCCCACTCCTGTCCCTAGCTTTGGTGGGTCTATGAACACACTGTCACACCCTGCTTTTTACCTGGATGTCTTGGGATAAATTCCAAGTACTCCTTTTGTGCAGTAGGCCCGTCTCTGACCGAGCTGGCTCCCCAGCCAGGGTCCCTGCTGTTTTGAATAAAGTTTTATTAGGTTAAAGCCATGACCATGTGTCATGTATGTGTACACATATATTCATGTATGTGTACCTGTTGCCTTGATGCCATCCCCAAGTGTGTAGCCCACAGAGCCATGACCAAGCAGGCATTTCTTCCCTCATTCTAAAGGCCCATTTCAAGCTCACACCCAATCTTCAGTCTGAAGATTGACAGGCCTCCAAACAAAACCCATGCATAAACAGCCCCCTCACCACCCAGAGAAGTGCAATCTAGAGTGCTCGTTCCGTAATGGAAATACATCACGAAGGATTTCTTTCCTGAATAATATTTCTCTGTGACAGCACAAACATGCACTGTGCCAACTGTAGCTGGGCATGCATAAACCGCTGTGCAATTCTTTATTGACTCATTTTATCATGCAAAACTGACATGAGCTTCTTATTAATCTGTCTCCAAAGAATCAAAATGCTTTAATAAATACCATCGTTCCTTTAGGTCTGGAAAGAAATGACACTGTTAGTTAAATGTTGTATGGCATTGAGCAAAAGCTGCTTATTCTATTTAACTCAAATCCGTGCTTGACAAATCCGGGGACCAATAAAGGAAACAGTACCTCACTTGCTTGATAACCAACCAGGGGCCATTTTCATGAAGCAAATAAGAAGGAAAGATTTGGGGTGGCATTTGGGGGATGGGGACTGTTTCAGTCCTCCATGGAACCCTGGACCTTTTGTATGAATCATAGCGGCAAGCTCTAGGGACTTGTAATGGGAGCAGAGGGACAAAGCAACTTGTCTCCTGGGGATAGGTGAAGGCTTAGGGTAAAGGACAGAGCCTTGACTCCATAGATCTCATCATCAGTGTGGCTTATCCCAAAGTCATCTGGGAGCTTGCTAAAGGTTCCTCTTTCCAGATGGGGCCCAGATGGAAGTGGAGCCTGGTGCAAAGCCCGCACTCTGGTACTGGGCTCTCTACTAGGCCTGACTCATGCCACAGGCACAGTCCTGATTCTTCTTAGAACAATGAGAGGAGAGGCCCTTGGTCCCGTGAAGGCTTGATGCCCCAGTGTAGGGGGAATGCCAGGACAGGGAAGTGGGAGTGGGTGGGTTAGTGAGCAGGGAGAGGGGGGATGGGTCATAGGGGTTTTCGGGGGAGGGAAATGAGGAAAGGGGATAACATTTGAAATGTAAATAAAGAAAATATCTAAAAATAAATAAATAAATAAATAAATAAATAAATGTGCTGCCACTGTGGGAGCTGTTCTAGCTTTTACTCTCAGACATGTGGCCCAAGTCCCGAGCCTTCCAAGGATGCCTGAACTATCCACCAAAATACCTGCGCCAGACATGTTCTGGTCAGAAGGCCTGGCCTGTGTGTCCCAGCTTGTGCAGGAAAACAAGGTGGCAGGACATGTCCCTGCTTGCTGCAGAATCCGCTCTCTGAGAGGAATTGGGAGCCTTGGAGCACTGATGTCTGCTCCACGTTTCTTGGCTTCCCTGATACCCATGACTTATGTCTGGGTCCCACCCCTGTTATAGAAGGTGTTCAATGTATCTGTCCTCCTGCCACCTTCTGTCTCTGAAAACAGCAGACCATCTCTTCATCCTACCTCCCCGTGGCACATGGAATGATCCACGGCACAGAGGCAGATGCCACCCTGAGGCTCCCACCCTAACATAACCTGCATGGGATCAGCCCATTCAAGGAGTTTCCCACCCAGGTTCCCTGAGCTCACACGGTCCAGGTGGGGGCAGGGGCTGCATCAAATTATTTTGTACCTTATTGTGGTCAATCTCTAAAGTGATGTTCTCAGGAACAATGATGATAACAGATTTCCCCACATTTAAGACTGTCCCAATTCTGAAAAAGCAGCAAAGGGTTTGAAATCAGACAGCTAGGCTATAAAATAGCCATTCATGGCCCCTGCTTCTTTTGGCACTAGAATGTTCTGTCGCTCCTTTTCCTGGGAAGATTGCCATTCACCTCATCTTCAGTTGTCCCTCAGTCATTCACACCTATGTCCTGTGTCCTCTCTGTCTCTCTATGACTCTTTCTCCATCTCTCACTCTCTCTGTCTCTGTCTCTGCTCTTCTCTTTCTCTATCTCTCACTGTCTCTCTGTCTCTCTCTCACTGTCTTTCTCTGTTTCTCTTTTCCTCCCCCTCCTCTCTCTGTCTCTCTCCTCTCCTCTTTATCTCTCACTGTCTTTGTGTCTCTCTGTCTCTGTATCTCTATACATACATATGTGTGTGTATCTCTATATCTATCTATCTATCTCTCTATCTCTCTATCTCTCTCTATCTATCTATCTATCTATCTATCTATCTATCTATCTATCTAGTGGCACATGGAGTGCTCCATAGAGGCACACACACACACATACATACAAACACACACATAAATACATGTTTCCTATATATATAGTCATTATACCACCTCTACCTGCATCCTGGCCAATGACTGATGAAGGGCAGACTTGGTCAAGATGGGTCACACACAAAATCTGTCTTTAGTAGGACCCAAGAGTGTGTAAAGAAACTGAGTTAAGGGAGATGTCCTGTCACAGCCTCCCAGGGACATAGTAGATCCCAGAGCTGCAAGCCACTCCAATGACCCCTGTGTAGGCACTGGGGCCAGTCCTTGGGAAGGAAATGTAACCTGCATGGGGCCATAACCTCAGCACTAGTGATGTCCACTGTGAAGGTCAGCACACAATAAGGAAGTGAAGGTGTGCCCCTGGGGAGTCCCCACACTCACACACCTGACTGTGTGACAGCAGTACCTGCCTGACTCTGGCCTGTCCTCCCAAGGCAGATTCTGCAGAAACTAAGACTTTGTATCACTGTCTTAGTCCTCTGACTTTTGTTCCTGTGACAACATAGCAAACAAAATCAATTAAACTGAGGCAAGAGCAAGCTTTGCTCACAGCTTTGCAAGCATCAGCATAAGCTTGGCTGGACCCATGGTGCAGAGCCTCAGGGTCTCAGGTGAAGAAGTGATATGAACGGGTAGCAGAAGCTGCTTGTTTTCTGAGGGCCAGGAAGGAAGTGATGAGGTGAGGGACAAAGGATGACTCTCCAGGACTCAGGTCTGTCTCCACTGAACTGCTTCCTCCAACTAGACTCCTCTGACACCTTCACAACCTCTCCAAAAATCACCGTCAGCCAAGGACCAGGCCAGAGCTGATGGAGACACTTCTCATTTAACCCCTAACAGCTCCACCCTTAAAGTCTAAAAGTCTCAAAGTCTTAAAGTTAGTCACCTCCATACCCTCCACCCCCCACTTAGTCTGAGCTCCTAAATGCCCACACTGCCTCTCCACAGCTCTGAGGTGATCCCATGATCTGATTTGTCTAAGCGGTGTCTAGGTGCCCACTCAGCTCGACCACCATTCCCCATCACTACAGGACCCTTCATGACTACTCATCAAGACCTGTGATATCTAAGCCCTGCTCCCCAAGCTCTTAGCAACTGCTCCCCAATGTGTCTCCTTCATATAATATCCTCTCTCTGCTGGCTCCATCCCAGTGGCCTCCTATGGTGTCCTCTCTACTCCAGGCCTCTGATAAACCTCACATTTCTAGAAACGTCTTTCCTGGACATCTGTATGTATGATCTGATCACCTTCTCTTGCCTTGGTACAGGGCATAAAGTAGCTCCTGTAGATATTCTCATGGGGTCCTTAGGAAGTGATATCAAGACATTCTCACAACACAATGTTTGGGTGCTGGGGACACATTGAACACTGTCCCTAGGAATATGTAATAATGATATGTGATATCACACTAGACTGGTGTACCATTAAGCTTAACTCTCAACTCAACATGGCTTAGCCATCTGAGAAGGGAGTCTCAAATGAGGGATTACCCAGATCAACTCGGTTTGCTGGCATGTCTCTGAAGGAATTGTCTTGGTTATTAATTATGTCCGAGGGTTCGGCTCACTATGGGTGGCACCATTCCTTTGGTAGGCGTCTCTTGATTATATGAGAAAGCTAGCTGAGCACGAGCCAGTCTGAAGCGATATTCCACTATTGTTTCTTCATCAAACTCTTCCTTAGGTTTCTGACCTGACTTCCCTTGATGGTGGGCTGTGACCTGAAAGTGTAAGATGAAGCAAGCCCTCTCCTCCTCTAAGTTGACTTTGATCCAAGTGTTTTATCATTGCAGCAGAAAGGGAAGCAGAGCATCGGAGGGAAACGGGAGCACACAGCCACGCAGGGCTGGGCTGCAGCAGAAGGGGCACACATGCAGATATGCCGTAAGGTGTTGTGTTGATTGAAAAGTGTCAGCCACAGAGGAGACGGGGCCTGTGCTGCAGCACAAGCACCCTATATATTTTATAAGGATCGGTACATATTTTATGAGTGTGCATCAAACACATTAGAGAGGGTGTTGGATGGGAGGCGAACATGAGAAGCAGGAGTCTGAGAAGATGAAATAAAATATGGAGGAGGCTTTTCACGAGTTCAGAAAGTTGATGTGTTAGCAACTGAAGAGTCTAATAAACTCAACTCGGTTGAAGAAAAACAAAACAAAAGAAGGAAAGGAGAGGGAGGGAGAATCAGAGAGGTGAAAGAGAGGCTCTGCATCCCAAGCTCGCTGCCTTGAGCCAAACGCACCTGGATGACAAGAATACATACCTGTCATGGCAGCCCCTGGACAGCTCTGTTTACACTCAGTCTTTTATACTGTGTCTTATGGGCATACACCTGACAGAGTTCCTGTGAACTGGGAAGAAACAAACGCTTCAGGGTCCTTGTTTTTTTTTTTTTTAATTCCTGCATGCCGAGGGGTCAGTAAATATTTTTTTAAGTTGGACAGGATCAATAGATTCATTGGTGCTAGAATGAACACGTGGAAGATGACCGAACACACATGGTGTAGTCCATATGAGGCGTAAAACAAAGCCAGAGCATAATAGGAACACTTTCCCTGAAAAGCAGGGACCAGCAAGGCTTTCCGAATGGTCTGGCTGGCACACAAGGCATCCATCTCCATCCTGGCAGGCATACCTGGCCAAACTCTTGCTGTATCCAAGGAGTGTCCCTTGTCTCAAAGTCCAGCCATTTGAGCATACTGTCCTATATGCTTTTTATATGCTCGTTAATATCTGGCTTCTGCCACCTGCCAATCCTTTATCCTCAGTGTCTCAAGACCGCTCCTTTTCTGTGTTCTGGTTCAAGGGCAAAGCTCCCCTATACCACCCACTGGGTCTCTGCTTGCACAACCCAACAAGCCTCTGTATAGTCAATCCAATGTTTCTCGGCATGCACCATCCAATGGGTGTCTGCATGCACCATCCAGTGGGTGTCTGCATGCATCATCCAGTGGGTGTCTGCATGCACCATCCAGTGGGTGTCTGCATGCATCATCCAGTGGGTGTCTGCATGCACCATCCAGTGGGTGTCTGCGTTCACTATCTGGTGGGCCTTTGCTTTCAGGTACATGGGCAGAGTGTTCCAACTGCATTTTTTCTATCAAGGACAATGTTGGGCCATGAGCCTTCCTCCACTGTGATAACTGGTGTTCTTAGTCTAGGACAGAACCTATGTAACAAATACCATGTGGTCTTGTTCCCAAGTAGGCTCTTGTCCTAGAATTCCATCTCTCAGTCATCTTCTTTGCAATGGAGAGTCCCAACATGATTCCACTGACTTGGGCAAGGTCTCGCACCACTGAGCTTGGCTTCAATGTGCCTGAGTCCAGCTCCCTTGCCAGCACACTCCTTCTGGGAAACCTTGATGCTCTCTTGCCTGTTTTTCTACATAGGAACTGCTTTGACGTCAGGGCATGTCCCAGAACCTGTCATCCCTGACAGAACCGGTTCTTCGCATCCCCACAAGCCAAACCCCACTCTTGACTGAACTACCAGCTCCTGAGTCTCTGCTCAGCCTCCTGTTTTCAGAGCAGCTGCCCAGTTGGAAGAGAATTGCTGGAGAGGAACAGTCCGCTGTCATATCAACTTGATGGTGAATTATGATATTAGTTTTCATTGTCCATCACAGAATTAATTTATGTGGCTTATCAAAATATTATAGTGCGGTTCTTTGTGTGTGTGCTTGCAATGTTCTTCCATCCGTGCTTTTAAAATGGTAGCTGGCTTCTGTGCAGTGTGTTCCCCAGGGTGGTTGCCTGGTGCCATAATACAGTGAAAAGCAAGGTCACTCCATCCCAACCCGTATTGCTGGGAGGGTTAAAAAGTTTTCACACACCAAGGCTAGAGATGAAGCCAGCCTTTTAGATGGCTGGCTTCATTGCCAAGGCAAATCAATGGTCACACCTATTCATCTTAATATACTGCTGTTGCTGATCCAAGTCTCTAGGTTCAGTCATTCACTCTGTCATCAAATATTTACTGATTCCTGCAGAGCCTGCTTCTGCCCAGCTGCTCCTCAGGAGCAGGTGCTGGGCAGCTCTCTCTGAGACAGTGCATGGTCTTCCCATGACTCCAACCAGCCCTATACTGGTCTTCCATTCACCAGGGCCCCCAGGCCTCACTTAACACTGTGGGTGGTTTCATATGATGTGAAGATTGTAAGCACACAGACACAAAGTAAGGATAAATATTTAATAATATAAAACAATTTAGGTGTCCCACTTAGGGCAAAGTACTCAACAGTTACTTATTCTAGACCCTTTGACCAGTTATGACTTTCTGCATTGACAACTATCTGAAAGAGGAAGAAGAAGAGGGGGAAGAGGAGGAGGAAGAAGACAAGGAGGAAGAGGAGGAGAAAGAGGAGGAGGGAAAGGAGAAGAAGGAGAAGGAGGAAGAGGAGGAGGAGGAAGAGGAGGAGAAAGGGGAGGAGGGAAAGGAGGAGAAGAAGGAGGAAGTGGAAGAGGAGGAGGAGGAAGAGGAGGAGGAAGGGGAGGAGGGAAAGGAGAAGGAGAAGAAGGAGGAAGAGGAAGAGGAGGAGGAGGAAGAGGAGGAGGAAGAGGAAGAGAAGGAAGAAGAAGAAGAAGAAGAAGAAGAAGAAGAAGAAGAAGAAGAAGAAGAAGAAGAAGAAGAAGAAGAAGAAGAAGAAGAAGAAGCAGCAGCTCTGATGATGGCACTAGAAACACTAGTCTTTTTTTTTCTTTTGTATTAACAAGTCTTTGGAGGGAAGTTTGATGAGATGTTTAGTTAGCAAATTAGCAATAGGATGTACTGCCCCTAGGGCCTGTGACCTTCCATGACAATGGGGTTTAATCAGGTTTACAGAATCAGGCATGAATTCTGTCCTTTGGTGCAGGCCTCAAATCTAATCAGAAAACAGTTGGTTACCCATAAAACAGTCACACCCCTGTTGCACCAGTGAACAAAGCAGTTGGTATTGTCACACACAGGATCACCGCTGAGTAAGATCAGAGATGGCCTTTCTCCTTCGGCAACCTGCACAGCACCTGATCACAGGAAAACTAGCCAGGCAGCGACAAAGCTTCGGCTTCAGCTCTAGCTTGAATCTTCCAGGTCTGCAAAACAGGTCGTTATTGTACCTCGAGGGTGCTGCGGACAGGTAGACTGGTTATGTCCTTTTTCCCCCTGCAGCTAACATCACACCTTCTAGGGCTATGGTTCCATCTGCCCCCCTCTTTCTCATCTACACCTTTCCCTTGCTCAAGTCTTTCCACCCTCAGAATTGCTTTCTTCTAACTCACATCTCAAGTGTTCTGCAGTCCCTGCTCGCTGACAGCCTCTTCCCACCTGTAGGTCCTGCCTCTCCATACAGGGTTCATGAGAATGTGGAAGAAGGAGGTGAGAATATAAAGGCCAGAGAGTGCAGAGGACTTCTACAGAGCAGTGTCTCAGGAGGTGACCGGACCACTCATGAACTCATCACATCTGTGGTGACCTGCACAGCATGGGACCCTCCAGCATATGCAGGGAAGAGGCACTGGGCCCCACTCCTCACCGAGGGAGTGTGGGAAGTTGCTGAGCACTATGGGAAGGTGTGCCCTTTTCTTCATTCACCGCTAAGTTGCCCCAGTTTCTGTGGGAAAGGGAAGGGGAGCTGAAAACAACCACCTTCACTCTGTGTTTGTATGAAACTCTCATAGAATAACAGTAAACACTTGAGATCACAATAGCGAGTAGGCAAGCTACTAAAGCAGCAGTCTTTGAAATGGATGTGTAGAATAGCTTCTTCCAGGTTGATTTTGTTTACACTTCTTCAGTGGCCATCCTTGGCTTTGCCATAGAAAGAACGGTTTGGGATATGTGGTTAAGACAGAGCTGCAGGAGAGTGAGGTCTGTCATCAGAGTAGATCATTTATCATGGATTTGTATCCCTAATCATAGGGACAGTGCTGAGCCACCTGCAGTGCCCCTTTCCTCTTATTTCCAGAGCGGCCACACTTGGAGACATGGTTAAATACTGGAGGGCTGTGTGTGTGTGTGTGTGTGTGTGTGTGTGTGTGTGTGTATGTGTTAATAGGTATGTGTCTGTATGTGTGTCTCTGTGTGTGTTATGTGTGTGTGTATATATCTCTGTGTTTTATGTGTCTATATATAGTGTATGTGTCAGATATGTGTGTGTCCGTGTATGTGTTTTATATGTGTGTGTATAGTGTGTGTATGTGTATATGTTTCTGTGTGTGATCTGTGTGCCTATATGTGTGTATGTGTATAGTGTGTGTGTGTGTCTAGGTACATATGTGTGTGTGTCTAGGTACATATGTGTGTGTATGTGTCTGTGTATAGTGTGTGTGTGTCTGTATGTGTGCATGTATGTGTTTGTATGTGTATGTGTGGAATGTGTGTGTTTGTATATATGTGTGTGTGTATGTCTGTGTGTGTATGTGTCTGTGTGTCTGTGTATATGTCTGTGTATACTATGCATGTCTAGGTATGTGCGTGTGTGTGTGTCTCTGTGTGTGTATGTTTCTGTGTTTAATGTGTGTGTCTGTTATGTGTGTGTGTCCGTATATATGTGTGGTGTGTTGTGTGTGTGTGCGTGTGTGTGTCTGGAGATATGTGGGTGTGGGTGTGTATGTTTGTATCTGTGTCTGTATATGTGTGTGTATGTGTCTGATATATGTGTCTCCATGTATGTGTGTATTATATGTATGTGTTGTGTGTGTGTGTCTGAGTATATGTGTGTAAGTGAGTGTGTGTGTATGTGTGTGAGAGTGTTCATATGCACCATTCTCAGCTTTCAGCAGACTGAGGGAATGTTGCAAAGTTATTGAAAGAGGAGGAAAGATTCCAGTTGTGTATGAAACACTGTGTGTTTGATAAATAGTCCTCAGAAATATGAAAATTAGAAAAAATGGCTCCAAGGAAGAGTAAAACTCTTTACAGAAAGAGAAATGGAGAAAGAAAATCTCAGGGACCCTAAAGCAGTATGTCACAAATGAAATACCAACCATGTGATAGATTGCTACAGGCAAAGTGTCACTTATGCCTTCAAATATCTGCTGTCAGGGAGGTGGAAGGCAGCCTGTGTCTCCCATCTCTTCATGCTGAGCCCAGGGCATCCTGGGTGCTGAGGCCCAGCCATGCATGACTTCAGGTCCTCCTACTTCCCAAGTCCCCACTGACAGCCCAGTCTCTGCACAGTGAAGAACAGGAAGCTGGGACCCCACAGTCTGTCCATGAGCACTGGTTGCATGCTCAGGCCTCATGGGAGCTGGGACCCCACAGTCAGTCTCTCCATGAGCACTGGCTGCACAGGCCACACTGCCATCCACATGTCCTCTGGTTGTGTTGTCTGCACTTAGCCCCATCCTGAGTCTCTAGAAACCACTCCCCTCTGTCCGTGCCCTGTCCTGAAGTAAAGTCACAGTTAGTTAGAATCATCTGCGTTATTGTTGATTATTTACTTTTTTGAATATGTTCATTATAAGATAAATCTATACCTCATGGAAAATACTTTTTAAAAAAGAAAGTTTGAAGCCAGGTCAAACTTGACCACTAAGATAAGTGAACACTGTTAACAAGACCCCATATTTCCTATTGCACACCTTATGTATACCATGCAGTATAAGCGTGGTATCAGCTAAAACTAACTTTTGTGTGTGTTTGTGTGTGGGGGGGTGGGGGGGAGATAGTTTGAGTTTGAGATAGGGTTTCTCTTTGTGGCCCTGGCTATCCTGGAACTTGCTCTGTAGACCAGGCTGGCCTTCAACTCAGAGATCTTCCAGATCTGCCTTCTGAGTACTAGGACTAAAAGTATGTGCCACCATGCCTGCCATAAGCACTTACTGTGTTTTAGTGAGCACCTACTGTGTGCAATGCATACCACAGTGTATTGCTTTGTGGTGGTGAGCACCATAAGACAGACTTACCACTGTTACTGTGGCCTCCCTTCCCCCCAGCCTGGAACCTGCCTGCTCAAGGGTGGAGCTACCGGCTCATTCTTCCTGCCACGCCCACTGCTGGAACCTGCCCTTGCTGCCTGGAGTCACACACGTGTTCGTCCTGCTACTGGACCCTGAGTTACTTGGCGGGAAATTGGGTTCCCTCCCCCTTCCTTTATAAACTGGGTGTCTGGAAATATTAAATTGAGTCTTGATCAGAGTCTTGTCTTGACTCCATTGTTTCTTCCGCTCCGTCTAGATTCCTCTCTTTGCAGGGAACTGCCATTCTCAGTGAACCGTTCGTGTTGTGGACCGCGGGCGGGCCGCAACAGTTACCACCTTTCAACAACATAGGAACTGAGTCACAGGACTGATAAGGCCTTTTTTGTTCACACCAATGGGTTAATGAGGAGTGGATAGGATTAGAACCCAGAGCCTGATTTCAGAGATCACCTCTCAGTCACCACATTTTTGGTTTATCTTGGAGATGCAGGAGTCTTCCTTGCACTATGACAGGTTCTGTGAGGGGAGGGTTTGCAGCATGTCTCAAAGGTCCCATCACATGTCTTTGTGACATTTTCATGTGATCACAGCTAACCATCTGTCCTTCTGTCAGTCTCTGTTTCTGGCCTCTGCAAGGGAATGTGAAAGGACTTCCTGGTCTTAGGGGTTACTGTGCAACGCTGGGCAACGCCTCTCATGACAGCTTCAGAGCTCTGCTGCTCTGTGTTGGGCCATGGGTGAGGGATGATGCTGAGAGCTCTGGGCATTGGAGGAACGCATTTGAATAATTATTATCTCTGCCATCACCCCACTGTGGTTAAAAGATTCAATCCATGCAATAAAATAAAAGAAAAACAGTTATGTAATTATTTTAAAAGCAGAAAGTTAAATTATTAATTGAGTTGATGTTGTCTATCTTGAATGTCCCCACCAAAAAATACCCAACAGTCATACAAGGATGAGAACCTGCTGGTAGACTAAGTCTAACGAATGATATGCAGCTGGCAACTCGCATGTCAGGTGTGTGTCTGTTCTGGCCACACCCTGGGGAACTCAGCCACCATCCCTCTCATGTTGGCTTCTGGATCTGCCACATCCCCCCTCCCTGTCAGGACTCCAGCAGTGGCCCAGATCACCCAAGTCAATAATGCAGCTGAGTGACTTCTCATGTTCCTAACTCTCTGGAGGACTTGCTCATTAGAGGCCCTGACAGCATTCTGCGGTGTAGCTCACAAGCCTGGGGTGCCATGATTCTCAAGTACAGTCTTCTGCCTAACCTGAACATCCAACTGGCCCTAGTAGAGCTCTCTGTCCCTAAGCCTCTGTCCCAGCACGGAGCTGGATGGACATCTGCCCATGGTAGGTAGATAAGGGCAAGTCTGACTGCTTGTAAGGTCAAAGGTCACAGTTGGGGACAGCGTGGGGTGGCACCTACAGTACATCCTCTGGAGATGGACTTGACTTAATATGCAGTCAGACTGTCACTGAGCGAGGTCATTTGCTCTCTTTCATGAGGTCCATGAGGACTGTTCTCGGGAGGGCCTGGCCTCAGCTTTTCCACAGCTGGGCTCTGAATGATCAGAGTAATGATGCACAGTGATGCTACCAACCACGGGTGCCAGTGCTGGCTGCATCGCAGAGTCCTAGGGTCCAGACCAGGGGTTGGCACTGTGTGGTTTGAGGAGCCAGCACCTGCCTCTGTAAACAGCTGTGTTGGGCAGAGACTTAGTAGTGTACACACTGCCTTTGGCGGCTTTCCCAGGACTACAGTGGAGTGGAAAAGCTGCATGGAGACTGCCTGGCAAGCAAAGTCTAAAATATTTATGATCTGCCCTCTTACAGAAAGTGCTTTCAGGGGCCCGATCTCCACTGCTCACCAGGGCGGGCTGAACATCAGCCAAGACCCGTATGCCATCATTAGCTCCTTATCAGATGTGAAAGAGGCCATGGTTTTCAGCCAGTGTACTTTGTAAGGTGCTGTGGTGGCCCAATATCTCAGGACTGGGAAGAAGGTCACAGGACTGAGAGAAAGAAAAAAAGGGTGTCACACAATAGCCCAGTCTCCTAGTGACAAGCAGCACCTTAGATAAAAGGGAAAAATCCATGGCTTAATTAGGACCAGGTCATTTACCTTTCCTTGTCCTTGTGTTGTTAAAGATTTATTGTATTCTCTCTCTCTCTCTCTCTCTCTCTCTCTCTCTCTCTCTCTCTCTCTCTCTCTCTCTCTCTCTGTGTGTGTTATCTGTTAACTTACATGTGGAGTCTATGTCGGCCACATCAGAGTCCCTGGAATGGCGTTTCAGGCATTTGTGTGCAGCAGGTGCTCTTAAGCATGAAGTCATTTTCTCCTGTCACACACATACACACTTGCGCATACATGTACACATAGGCACACATATACACACATGCAATGCAGGGACACACAGAGGCATACACAGGTACATATATACATACATGCATGCACATACATGTAAACACACACACATGCACACACATATACACAGGCACACATATACACACATCCACGTGTATGTGCACACACACATACACACACAGAGAAAGGTGGTTTTCATGATGTCACTCCAGAACCCTGTACACTCCCCTTTGACTCCGAAAGAAGAGAGATCTCCACCTGTGCCACCCAAGGTCTACATGCAAACACTCACCAAAGACTCAGGATGCAAGATAATTAAATAGGATTTTTCTGCCTGTGGCCTGTCACCTCCAGCACCAGTTGCTCTCTGATGGTAAGACCTGGTGGCCTGTGAAGCACACAGAAGAGCATACTATCACCAACAGGTTAAGTAAATGAAATGTGTGCTGCCTTGGAATGGTGTAACATGTCTGTTCTAAGGACACAGATTCCTTGCCCCCAGCAACATTTTAGCAGGGCGGCCTCACGCAAGACACAGTGCTGCGGCGGGAGGTAAGGATCTAAACTGGCCTTGATTCTCCCCGAGTCTGTTCACTTTCACGTGAAGGAGCCAAATGTGTTCTCAGGTTCGTTTCCTTCACACTCTGATTGGTCTGTCAACTTCTATTAATATGTTTCAATGTCCAGTGCTTGGGGCTCCCGCGGCAGGCAGCCTTAACTCCTCCAATTGCCTTGTGCAGGGTCAGCCCTTGGAAGCACTGCTGCTTCTGTGTCAGAGATACCGGGAGAACCCTCTTTCCATGGGAGGTCCGGAAGTAAAATAAGTCTTCGTTGTTTCAATTCATGAGCGCCTGTGCTGATGTGGTACGCATGTTTGTGGTTACATACTTGTGTACGAGTATGGAGGCCTGTAGCCAACCTTAAATATATATTGTTCCTTGTGAGCTATTCGCATTTGAGAGAGAGAGAGAGAGAGAGAGAGAGAGAGAGAGAGAGAGAGAGAAGAGAGAGAGAAAGAGAATGTCCATCCTGGAGTTTGCAGATCAGGCTAGGCTGGTGGCCAGTGAACCACAGAGATGTGTCTCTCTTTCCCCCATCACTGGGATACAAGTAGTCCCAGTGTGCTCAAACACTTCATGTGTGTTCCAGGGCTCAAACTCTGCTCCTCACAATTGGCTTCTGCAGTGGGCATCTTCTCACTGGGCTATCCTCCCTTCAGCCCCAAGCTCATTGACTGCACACACCCCATCAGATCTCTAGCTAGGATCAAAGCTGCTGGCTGTTCTTTAGAAGGCTGCCCCAGCTTCGGAGCCCCGAGTGAGCATTTGAAAATGAAACTCTGTAATATTTCAGGAGCATAAATCACACAAGGTTAAGTCAGATTCTCCTCTCACTTGCATGTAGTGTAGGAAGCTTAAAAGTTAACCAACCTTTATTGTGGAAAAAGAAGAGTACAGTACAGAACAGGGCATCCCATCTCCCCAGGGTTTTTCTGTGAAGTCTTCACAATGCTGTTTTTCTGTAGCACACAGGCTTCAAACACAGTTAAAGTCCTGGTTTACCTGCATTACCAATAAGAAGTGACAGCCTTCAGCCTCACCCTCTTATGTACACAATCAAAGCCAGGCAGAACGCACAATCAAACCCGAGACAGGACATCCAGAGGGTTAAAGTGTTGTCCCTTGCAACAGAAAACTGACTTACTGGGGAACCTGAATTTGATCTAATGGATGGTTGCAGTCTACAAAGGAAGAAGTAAAAGATTTTCAACAATGAGAGATGTAAGACATAAAATGCACTGTGGTGTTTTGAGTGAAGATGCTCCATGCTGGCTCATAAACTTGAATGCTCAGCTCATGGTTGGTGGAACTGTTTGGAAAGAATTAAGAGGTGTGGTCTTGTTAGAGAAGGTGTGTCATTGGGATGGACTTTCAGGTTTAAAAAGGCCATTCCATTCCCAGTTAGCTCTCTCTGCCTCCTACTTGTGGACGAAAATGTGAGCTCTCAGCTACTTCTCCAGCTCCATGCCAGATATCATGTTCCCTATTATTATTATTATTATTATTATTATTATTATTATTATTATTAATTTATTACTATTGTTGTTGCTATTATTGGACTTTATTCAGCTTACAACTAGATATGAGGGACTGTAGTGAGCATGAAGACATGAGTCTGTAATCCCAGCCCATTCAAGAGGCCTCAAGGCAGTGAGGTGAGTGTGGATACATAGCGACACACTATAAGAAAAACGAAAACAACAAACCTAGTCCCAACATCTGTGAGGCAGGGATGTGGGAAGGGCTCACGGAGCCTCTGCTCCCTTTGGTTGGAATGTTTCCTGCTGATAGAGTCCAGCAGGGGGAGCAGTTGTGCCCACTGGTTATCCCTTCATGCTACAATAGGTAATCTCAGGGTTCATGTAGTTGACCCTGGTTGAACTGAATGAGTCACTGCTAAAAGCGAACGTCATGAATCTGAGATAGGGACATGTCAGGGAGGGCACTGAGAGTTGTATGAAGGGGAGAGGAGACGCTGTGGGAAGGAGAGTAACTGAAAGGTATTGCATGAATGAATAAATGTATGTACTTGTCCAGGAACCAACTTAACTGATAAAAAATTTAAGTTTTAAAAAGAAGAACAAAGAGTTAAGATCCCCGATGTTAATCTCTCACACAAAAGCATGGGCAGCCTCTGACTTCTCTCGGGGGAGCCCTAGTTTTCTACATGCATATTTTATGCATGGTTTGCATACACAGCTGATATTATAAACACGATTGGATTTGAATCCCCTACTGAAAATCTATGCGAAGCAGTAGCTCCACTAACCTGACATCCACAACTTTACTGCAGTCCCTTATTAATTTTGGGAGTTGGGCATCAATTCTTAAGCATTTTCTGCATAGGCAATTATATTCCGCCAATGGTGGCTTTTATTTCTCAGGCGCGGCTTATCACCATCTTTTTTCTCCTCTATCTAAGACACTCAGGATGAGGCTAAAGAAAGATAGTGAGAGGAAGCACCCTTTGTCTTGTGAGGGGAAAAGATTGAAACATTTTACAAAAGTATAATGCCAACTGTTGGCGCTAAGGAACTGCTCTTTTCTTTTAAAAAATATTTTTAATTATTGTGTATGAGTGTGCATGTGTGTATATGCATGAAACCCAATCTCTTCCTCTCCCTCCCCTCTCTTTGTGTCCCTGTCCGTGTGTGTGTGTGTGTGTGTGTGTGTGTGTGTGTGTGTGTGTGTGTGTGTATACATGTGCATATGAGTGCAGTATCCATGGAAGCCAGAAAAGGACTTCTGATTCACTGGGGCTGGAGCTGCAGGCAGTTGTAGGCCACTGATGTGGTTGCTGGGAACCAAACTGTGGTCCTCTGCAAGAGTCAAAATGTATCCTTAACCAGGCGACATCTCTCCAGTCTTTGTTTTTCTTTCAAAATAATATTGGGAAGGTTCCTCTCTATTCTTATTCTGTTGTGTGCCCTTGCCATACGTGGTATCAAGTTTGCCAGGTGTTTTTTCTGCACCACTTGATATTACCGTATGGTTTTTCCCTCTGTACTGGATAAAAAGGTTTGTGGAACATACTTGACCCTTTTCCAAGTTCTGTCGTTCCCGCATGCTTGGCATGCCTTGTTCTTGGCTGTGGTGCATCTGAGCGCCATTAGACTGTATTTCCTGATACTTCAGAAGATTTCCACACGTGTGCTCACAAGAGGTTCTGTGAGTGGTTTGACTTTCTTTCAGGGTTGTTTTCTATTTGGGGGATACTGTGATTCTGATCTCACAGGCAGAATCCTGTTTATGCTCCTGTTCTTAAAAGAAATCACAAATAATGCATGAAAGCTGCTTATTAAACATGTAGTAGAATTCACCAGAAGTGTGGTGTCTGTCTGTGTGTATGTGTGTGTGTGTGTGTGTGTGTGTGTGGTGGATCACTAACAAACAGTCCAACATCCTCTTCCTGTTTAATCTCATTATGTAAGTTTTCCCTCTTCTATCTTTCAGAGAATAGCTCTATTTACTATTCAAATATCAGATATCAAATTTGTAATGACTAGTTTGTTAAATTTTCTTAATTATCACTTCAATATTTATGAGATCAGACAGCAGTAATGGTGTCTGTTTTAAGATTTTTTTTTTATGTGTATGAGTTTTGGCCTACATGTATGTCTGTTCAACGTGGTGCTTGTAGAGGCCACAAGAGAGTGTAGGATCCCTGAAAATGTCGGTTATGGATGATTGCAATTCACCATGTGAGTTATGAGAAGTGAACTGAACTCAGGTCCACTTCAAGAGCAACAAAAGTTCTTAACTTTTGAGTCATCTGCACCCAGGGCCTCTTTGGTTTACTCCCCCATGCCAACAGGGATAGGGTATATATAGTATTGTCCTCATTTTCTTATACTTTTAAGGCTACTATAGCACAACACCAGAGGCCGAGTTTTAGCCATAGTTGGCTACACTGCTTTGGTTCCAATCAGGACACAAGAGCATGCTCACTCAGGAGCAATCTGGATTCACTAATGAAGCACACGCGCTCACACACACACACACACACACACACACACACACACAGAGAGTCAGTTAATTTATGATATGCTGTGACTAGCTCTAAGGCTGGGCACTCCTAAACCTTCCCTACTAACAAATGCTCTGCTCCAGTAGTCCTGAGACTCCTAAACCTTCCCCTGCTACCCCAGGCCCAAGCAGGGAAGTGGCCAGTGGCTCCTTACATCCCATCCTTCTTCCCTGAGTCATGGTGGTTCTCTATCTTCTCTCCCAATTCCAAGCCTGGGCAATCTAAAAGCTCCTTCCCTCTCTCTCTCCACCTAGCTATTGGTCTTTGGCTCTTTATTGATCAATCAAAAGCCAGTTGGGACAGGGACCTTCAGCATTTAGACCTGCAGATTCCTGAATAATTCAAAGCATTAGAACCAATCCCCAACACAGAGTGGTTTATAAACAGCAAAGGTCTGTGTCTCACTGTTCTGGAGGTCACAATCCTAGATTGAGGGCACCAGATCTGATGTCCTCATTCATGGATGGAACCTTATCACTGTGTCCTGACACTGATGGGTAGAGGTGGGGCAACTCTCTGAAGCCAGCCATGACCCCATCACCTCCCAAGGGACTCAGCTTGGGGGTTGGTTTCAGGGTGTGACTTTGGTGAGGGCCACAGGAAGTCCACTGTATCGGTCTTCAGGTGTGTTGACTTTCTTTGTTGGTGTTGTTTCCAACATCCTTGGCTTTCTTTTCAGGTCTCATCATATCTGTCCTGGGCTTGCTCTGGGCTGCCTGCACCTGCCTTTCTATCTCATTCCCTGAGGTGGGAACGCACACTCTGAATCTTCCAGTTTCCGTATTTTCTGATCGCTGCATTTCCTGCCAGAAGCTTCCCGTGTACACTGCGTTCTCCACAGCCCGCAGGTTCTGAGGAGTTACATCTTCCTGTTCATTTCACTTGAAATATTGTCAATCTCACACCAGCCTTCTAGCTTTGGGCTATGTGATATTGAAATGCGTGTGGTTCAATCTTGGCTTCCTGGAGCATGCCCTCTCCTCTGGTCTGCCTGGTAGGACACAGACTGGATTCTACAGTCTTTGACTGGTGTCCCGACTCAGCTCACTGCTTGTTGCATTTGCCACGGAGAGTCCCAGATGGGAAGCAGACTTGCTTTGTCTCTTCTCCTTTCTGTTGTCCTTGTGCATCTTCCATGACAGTTCTCTCTCCTCCCTGGCTGAAGGTCCTACTGAGCAGGTTGCTAACCTACACCTCCTTCCAGACTCTCTGTGCCAGGCCTCTGTCCACTCATTCCTGGCCCTGCTCTAGGACCACAGAGGGGTCTGCAGTTACCAGTCTTTGGGCTCCCTTGTCTTTCTTTTGATCGTTCGCCCCTCTAACACCCTAGAACTAGCTCCATGTATTAAATTGTCCCCTAAACCCAGGGAAATTCTCTTTCTCTGACTCCCCCCAGCATGGCTCACTCAAGTATGGCCTCTTTTTATCTTGATTCTCTGTGCACACCTTCTTTTTTCTATCCTCTGTTTCAAAATTGCTCTTCTGTGGCTTTGTTCTCCTGACTCACAACATCACTGGCAGGGCCTGCCTTGAGATGATTCTGCCCCTGTTTCACAGTACAATGCAGCTGCCAGGTGCCCTAAGGCAGCTTTAAGTTTCGGGTCTGCTTGGACACGGTGCTCATTCAGTTGCTAATGCTATCAGCATACAGGACTTCAGAACAGGCAGCAAAGATAACAGGTACATGTTCACTTGACAGCACAGTCTAAAAACATGGTGCTGATAGACTGCACTGCCACTGAAAACCAGGTAGAAAGACCTTACTCTTCCAACTTCCTATGGTTGTAGGTGTGTCACCTAAACCTTCTCCGCCATCTTCATGTGGTCTGCTTTTTTTTTCCTTCTGAGAGATGAGACTCTTCCTCTTCTTCTCTTGTCATGATGGCATTATTTGATACACTGCCTACCTGGGTAATTGGGGTAATCACAGATCAAAAGACTTCATATATCTGTAAAAGGTCCTTGGGCCCAATAGCGTAATGTCCACACCCACAGGTTTGAGAGACTTAATTTGAGCTTTTTGAACCTTTTTAAAGGATCTATGAGCCCTTATCATACCAAATCTTGTCTGTGTACAGCAGTGATTCCTGATATATTAGAAAAGGTCCCAGTTCTACAGATGGCAGAAGGTGTAGCTGGAAGAAAGGTTAGACAATTTCTAGGATATCAGGAGTCCAGGCCAAAGGAACACTGACTGCTAATTAGATTCCCTCTATGTTCATACAGGAAGTTACCCCCCTTTGGGGCAAGATCCAAGGCCTCCTCAACATACCCACAGGCTTAGAATGACGTCTTATCTCAACTGACTGGATATGTCCCCATGTGACCTGAGATTATGGCCTCAGCCTATCTCAAAATCATTTCTCTTCAGACCAGTGGGATTTTAAACTACTCATTAATCAAAAGTACATGCAAATATATTCATAAATGAAAATACAAAATCTACTGTGAAGCTCCACAGTTTCAGAATGGCTATTCCAACTGTACAGAACTTCACTGAGATGTAGAGACTTTGGGTCTGATTAGTGTAGGGGGTGTTTTATCTGCAAACTTCTACCTTGAAGGGTTAGGGCTTCTCTGCGTAGCCCTGGCTATCTTGGAACTCCCTATGTAGACAAAGCAGGCCTCAAACTCAGAGAGATCCACCTGCCTCTCCCTGCTTCCTGAGTGCTGGAATTAAAGGCATGCTTATGTGTGGCCTATTTGCAAGCTTTTTATAATAAAGTTTGTTTAAATAGAAATAATAAAATACACATTGGAAATTAGGTGTGGTGGGTCAATCCCATGAACCCAAGCAGGTGTTATTGTGACACTCTTCCTATGGAGGTATGACCAAATGTCTACTCACTGTACATAGAAAACCTACAACAGACCAACGTCCAACTTGGAAAATTCGATGAGTTTATATTGGGGTTGCTTACAAGAATTTGAGTGAGGGGGTCACTTAACATGATCATGGTAACTTAAAGATAACTGTATTACCAAAGTCTACTGAAGAGCGAATGACAATTCATGAGAGCAGAATGCTTGGAGCTCACTGCACCGCTCTCAGGCTGCTAAATGGGTAGAAGTATATTCCTTGCACATGTCTCAGTTGTTGTGAGTCTCTTTGGGGCAGCTCATCTGTTCTGAGAATGTCTCTCAGAGTCTTTGTTGCTTATATAAGCTGGATAGGACAGTTGATGTCTTTTCCCCCACAGTTACTGAATTTGCTCAAATTCAGGGACTTTCTGATGCTCTTATGTTGTTTACTTCCTGAGATTAAGAAAGTTGGTTAATTGGAAGGGTTTGATCTGGAAAGTAGTTGCCATACAACAGGAAGGGGCAGGAGTTTTAAATTCTGTAGGATGAAAGCAACTTGAGTTCTTGTCTTGAGAAAATTAAAGATATTTTGAGTAACTCGAGTCCAAATATCAAATAAAATGCACAAAATAAGCTCAGCCCCAATGTAAGTCATCTGTTTTAATGCATATGTATCTTTACTGAAAACACATACCAGGCATATATACATATACACACCTGCATGTGTGCACACACACACACACACACACACACACAATCCTACATTGAGTTAGCATTTAAGCTGACTCACTCACAAGAGAGCAGTAAGAACGCCCTGGCTTAGCCATGTTGTATGACTCATACATTTCACTAGCACACAGAGTCTTAGGTTCTGCAGGGTTTGATTTTATTTTCTGTGGCAGTTTTTTTTTTAATAGCAAACAAAAGAAAATGCGTCTCCTTTGAGTTTTTTTTGGTTCTTTTCCACCAAATTGATCGACAGTCCCAAGAGAGGCTTTGAGATAGCACAGAGTATGAAGTACAGGATGATGGACTGGCAGTGTTCTTCAGAGATTTTCAGAGAAATCTATCCATGGATCCCTCCCTGTTTCTGGAACTCTAGAAAATTGTATTTGGCTAATTCCCCTGGGAATTTTTTTTTCTTAATCACAGCAGGTCTAAGGGAAGTCCAGAGCAACAGGACCAGAAGCCCAGAGTCAATAATACTTCATTTAAAAGGAAACAGCCTGTAATGCTTCCTGCTACCCGTCAGGTGGCGGCGTCAGGTGTGGAAATCTCGACTCCTGTGTTGTCCCGTTCACTTACTCTCCTCTTGTTAGATCCTTCCTTTCTTTGATACTGAGGTAACTACACGACTTGGCACTAAAACCTACATTCAAAGAGCATTAATTAAAGGCAGACATATGCCATTAAGATGGTTCTAAGATTGGGTTTGAAGGTGCAGTGTAATTAGTTTTGTACAGCGGAAACATAAAAAGTGGGACAGAACTGGAGGAAACAGGATCATAATGCACAAAATGATAATGAGATGCAGAATCATGAGAGGTGAGGCAGCGGGGACACAAGAAGTGACTGGAGGACTGCATGGGGCTGGGGGGATCTAAATGAGGGAGGGCATGAACTGCAAATTCTCATCAGCACCGTGGGAAAGCCCACCCTCAAGGGGCACGTGCTCACCTGAGCACTGAGCGACTTGCCTCAAGCAGGCAGGAGATGGTTAGGATGCAAATTTGCTAAGAGTTGCACTGCAAGGTGGGGAAGAGATTGGACTCAGAGCAAAGGAGCTCATGAAAACCATGGAGATATAAGGAACATGGTAAGCCCTCTCTTCCAAAATGAGACCTGAGCTGCCACGGGTACTTAAGCTCATTGTTCCAGGAAAAGACAGTGCCACAAACGTGGGTATTAGGAGGAGCTCTGTTTACTTAAAACCTTGAGTGATCGCTCCTGTTGGGTTCCACTGCCTCTGATTTCAAGAGCGCCCGAGGGTGCTGTGATTGAAAGTCACAGAAAGCTCATTAAATTGGGCCTGGTGCAAGAGAAAATGGATGTATACTGAACATTCTTGGTGGGAATCCTCCCAGTGGCCCTCAGTCACGGTGACGTTGACAACGATCATTTGGTTCAGCGATGATGAACAGCAGCAGCCAAGAGTCTGCTGGGTGCCAGGATGCCATGCGGGCTGCAAACAATCAGTACAGAGACCTCAGAAGCGGCGCGGGAAGTATTTCTAGAACCTTCCATGTCATGGATGAGAAACCTGGCTGCCAAAAAGGCATCGTGACCTAGCCAAGGTGACATGCTTATAAACTGAAGCCTACACACTTTATAAGAAATGAGCGTGGGAAAGTCGGGTTATTGATCACTGCAACCGCAGAAGCAAGGGTTAAAAATAAGGGGACTGAGTGTCATCTGGGGACATTGTGACAAATGTGAAACTCGGTTAATTGGAAAATCAAGGTAGGGAATGTGGTTAAGGGTATGCAGTGTGTAAAGCTCTAGTCACTTGACAGACCTGCTTTGTTTCGGGCTCTGATCCTCACTGAGATGACTCTACTTCCCCCAGTGGAGGAAGAAGGTTCTCTGTGTCTTCAGATGTGAAGAGAAAGTCCCAGGAGGCTCAGAACAGGTCAGGTGTCCACCACCAGGCCAATCATCTAGGGATAATGGCCACACGGAACAGAGCAGATGTCAGCAGAGAGCAGAAGGACCTTATAGATTCAGGTCAAGACTTCAAATACAGTGGTGTGGACTACTCCAAGATCTGATTTAATTAGTTCACGTCAGAGCTCGTCGTCTGTCTGTCTGGGACTAGGAAACATCAGGTGCACAGCAGCTAACACTGGCATTTTCTACCAGATATCTGCCATCTTAGCAGCATCATGTGGCACCTAGCATCCCATCTGCCAGAGCACAGCAGAAGCCTTGGGTGGAGGCAGACAGATAGTGAGTGACACAACCTCCTCAGGGAAACTGTACGGTTCGCCGACCACAGACCTTCTAATGTTCTCTTGTCTTTTTACAGACCACATCCACAGTTAGCATGGCATCATTTTTGTAGTCTGTAGTTTGGGGTGAGATAACTCAACAAGGCTTCTGTCCTTACCCCGTGTTATGTACAGGGATGTGTTGGCCAGTGGGGCTTTTGCAGGAAGTAATGGGACGGAGCCATTCCCAGGTATGACAGGTGACCAGCAGCACCTGGCTACTTCTCCAGGGATCTCCCAGCTGCTGAGAAAGACCAGAGTCTGCCTGACCTTGATTCTATGATTCTTTTGGTGACCTCCTTCTCCTTCTCTGAACTTTACCGATAGAGCCTCTGGCTCCCCACATTCTCACCAACAGTCTATCTAGGGTGACTCAGTGTCTTCCTGGGTAGCTGTCGTATTCCATGAACTCTTATGGCCATACATGCATTTCTCAGCTGTGCAGAATTGCCTTGGTAACTCAAGAAGAACCCCCTGCCTCAATATTAACGTGGTAGTTTGAGTGGAAGATCCCTCCAAAGATGCAGCTGGTTTGGTCCCCAAAATTGCACTATTTGAAGTGATGGCACCATTAGGATTTGGATATTTGTTTGAGGTAGTAAAGTCATAAACTCTCAAAGAAGAACAAAAGACTGTAGGCCCTTTCTGTTTCTCTTGGTGTCTTGCTTGGTATGTGTGATATAGGCTTTGTTGATTTATGCTGAGACATAACAATGTTTTGCCAAAGTCCAAAACATTGATGCTACTGGTTCTTAGACTCAATCCCTAGGACCTTGAAATGAAGCAAGTCTTCCGTCTTCATTATTTAATTTCCTTAGGTCTTTTGTTATAGTGATAGACAGCTGACAAATACAAATGTCTAACATAGTTGATTTTCTCGTTCCATTTATTCAAACAAATGTAAAAATATAAAACTGTTCTTGCTCCTATTAAAATGAAACCTCAGCCATGTCTATAAACTTCAGGTCAAAGAAGCTGCTATCCCTCTACTTTCTGAGCATCCTTTACAATGCACTGTGTGGGCGTTGAGAACACGCTGTCCCTTCTCTCACAGGGAGCGAGGAAGGAGGCAGACGACTTGCAACATTGTAGCCGAATGGGAAAATCAGTGTGTGGAAGAGTCCATCAGGTTGTTAAGAGTCACTCCAAAGAAAGTGACCTATAAAGAAAGATCTCCAAGACACCGGAAGCTGGAGGAAAGAGGGATGGGGACATAGATGGAAGCTGTGAGCACAAAGAATGGATGACAGCCAGCTGGGATGTGAATGGAAAGAGTCGGTGGGGAGACAGAATTCAGAAGACTGGCAGGCTATGGGCCAAGCATGGTGAAGACCCAGGACTCACATCAGAAGGAAGTTGGCAGCCACTTGGAATGATCATATTGATGTAAAGTAAACTTAAGCTTGTCCTCTTGGCTATCTTGGACCTTTTGCCTTCTCCTAGCCCAAAGTACCAAAAGTCAAAGCCATGCTTTCTGTTCATGGGATCCCTGCCTTCTGCCCATGGGATACCTGCATTCTTCCCATGGGATCCCTGCCTTCTGCTCTCCCATAGGACCCCTGTCTTCTGCCCATGAAATCCCTGCCTTCTTCTCAGGATCCAGAGGGAGACTTAACTGGAGAACACAACTGCAGAATCCACAAGAGTGTGGCTCTGCCTCTTCACTCAGCCTGGCACCTATCTCTCCACCCAAGGGCTTCTTTGAGCCTTCATAGAGCTAAGAGCTGTGTGTGCATAGGGGCTCCATCCTCTCTCCAGCCTGGGGAAGACCCTTGACCTTGTAGCCCCATGCTTGCCCCTCAGATTCTCTTACAGCTCCTGCCGACTCTCCTACACTCTCCAGCCTTTCTCCAGAGCACTTCTCATGTCTGGCATTTCCTGCTTGACCCTAAGTTAAGTGAGATAAATGTTAGACTGGCCCCCTAGGATCTTAGAGAATTTACCTTGTCAGAGACAGCCCGTGACACTATAGGGTTTCTCGGTGATCATATTAAGTCTGAGTAATTCTCTTCTTTGATGGCAAGTCCTTTGTCTAAAGAGAAGATTTGTGGTATGTAGAAAAGGCAGATGGAGCCATCTTCAGAGGGCATGACAGGAAGGAGTGTGGGAGTTAGTCACTCTCTTTTCTAAATGACATCTCTCTGTTCTTCTGTGAGTTGAAATCTACTCTCTTCCTGAAAACACAGTGGGGGCAGAGTCCCAGAACCCACTCAGCCACGAACATCTGGGTGCTGGGTGCCAACCCATTGGCCTGATATCAAAAGTCACTGTCTTCCACAATGAGTATCTGAGACCGAGCTAGAAGCTGCCCAAGATCCACAAGTTTTGCGTGTTAGCTTTTAACTTTCACATAAAACAGAATAAAAAATTACCAAATGTCAAAAAAAAGGGCTGGCTACTGCTCATAAGAGATTGCTGTGCATGCTCCTGACATGGATCTGAGTAGGGAGGCACCAACCTACTCATTCCTCTGGGAAGGAAATGGTTTTAATTTAGGTTGCAGGCATATAACATATTTTTAATTTATATATATATATCATATATTTATTATATATCATATATATATATCATATACATATGATATAGTAAATAATATACAATATATAATATACATTACTGTCTATTCATACACACACACGCATATATATACATATATATATGTATGTATACATATATTATACATGTGCACATTTTCAGCTACATGCCCTCTAATGTACCTTTACACTTACAAATGCACTTCCTCTGTCCTACCAACTTCTGTCAGGACCTTCTACTTGGATGGCTGCTCTTAGATGTTGCCAATAAGCCAACATGTGGTAGGAGAGATGGAGACGAATGCTTAGGGTCATCCTGAGGCCACATCGTCTCCTGTACCTGATTCTGAGCATACCTTTAGTGTGGCTTCCATTGCCATCTGAAAGCCATCTATTAGAGTTTCATTATTTTCCAAGGGTGGCACTTTCGAGCCCTTTCCCATGTCTTCTCAGTCACTTCTCTTTAATTTCTGATACAGGGTCTCTCCCTGAGCCTCCAACCAGTGAAGAGCTGCCTGTCTTTGCCTGGAAGCCCTGTGGGGGCATAGGCACAACCACCAGGCTGGCACTGGAATCAAACTCAGGTCGTCATGTGTCACAGGCACTGTACTTGTGGAGGAGCTATCTCCTCTCTTTTCTTTAGAAACATCAGTTTTCCTATTCTACACCTCTGAGCTGCATTACAGAAGTCAGCACATCCAACTGGCAGTTATACAGAAGGAACCAGGTGGCAACTGCTATGGTCACAAGCTTTGTAACTTTGGGGGGCAAAGAGTGGGGATGGATACCTAAGATTTTGTGCTGTGGAACAGACAAGGTGAAGAAGCACTGGGAAGCCAACCTCTATGTCCAGGAAGGTCAGAGGAAGACAGGAGGGAGACTGGCAGGAGAGGAGCCAACAGGAGGCAGCGGTGCTCTGGGTTATTTAGTAAAGCCTTCATGTACAGGGATTTCTGGGGTCACAGCAGGACCCTCACCTGGGATTATTCCATCTAGCCCATCTTGTCAGTCCCTGGCTGCCGACGCTGGAGCACACCAGAGGAGGGAGGTGTCCGTGAGTGGGATTGGGAAATATGCTTAGTATTATTCTCTTTAGAATGAGCTGACACTGTTCATGTCGATCCAGGAGAAATAAGGCAGCAGAAAGTTAAGGGATGACTCTGAATGTTAAGGCCCAGATGGCTACATATCTGTCGACCATTATTATACAATAAATGGGGAGAGCATGATGGTTTAGTGGGTTAAGGTTCTTCAAGTTTGCCCCCCCGGAATCCTACCCTTTCAGACACACATGGTGGAAGTAGGAGAGGATCAACTCTCCCATGTTGTCTTCTGACCTCCACAAGAACATCACAGCATGCACAACTCCACGCAGATAATGAATTAACACACATATGAATAAAGTACATGTGTACATATGTGTATTCTTTTGACGTATAAATGGAGGACGCCACAGAAGTCAGCTCCTGCAAACCCTGCAGGGGGTGGGAGAAGGGTGCATCAGGGATAAATTGAGATTTTAGTACAAGGCCCAAGGAGAATAAAGTAAGAATGTTCTTGGAGCAGAAGAGAGCAATGGAGATGCAAAGGAAACAGCCAACGGTGAAGCTGGATGGCTACATGGGAACTTGGCCTGGATGGAGCAGGGTAGGAGCTTGGAACAAACTGGAACAGATAGAGAGACTGAGGCAAAGGCAGCAAGAAAAGCTAGAATGGAGGGAGAGTAACCAAAATTGAACTAGGGAGATGTGAGCCAAGGACACGCACAAAGGCCTCTGTGGGGTCCAGGGCGAGATGGCAGACCAAGGTGAGATGGCAGACCAGGGTGAGATGGCAGACCAGGGTGAGATGGCACACCAGGATGAGATGGCAGACCAGGACGAGATGGCAGACCCTACTCTACAAAGCCCTGGGTTTGTTGACCTCCCTAGAGTTTGGCAACAAATGAACAAGGCAACAGTCTCAAGTGCCTACAATGT
Organism: Mus caroli; assembly: GCF_978045245.1. NCBI lineage: Eukaryota > Metazoa > Chordata > Mammalia > Rodentia > Muridae > Mus > Mus caroli. The sequence goes on from NW_028227257.1 coordinate 3,051,849, forward strand.
GCCAGTTAGGATGAAAATGTAGAAGGAACTGACCTTTCCCAAAGAGGGAATTCACACCATGTGCTCCACCCATGCTTACATCACCCACCCCAACCTGGGCTCATATCATTGGCACCAATCCATGCTCAGACTGTGTGCATCACACAAGCAAAGTCCGTCTGCTCCAGGAGACACGCCCACCGGTATGTCCTCATAACACAAATGACTCAACTCTCTCTCTACCCACGTCCAGAATTTAGGTTAACCTACACCAGCCCCTCTCTCTCCCTTCCCACCTCTAGATAACCACCATATATCCCATATCCCTAAGCTTAGCATTTTCCACACCTGTAGGATGCACCATCAGCATTGCTTATCAGGATCACAGCATTTGGTGCTTTTTCTTCTAGAATGGATACAGCTCCACCCGAGATACAACAAAAGGACTTGAACATCTAATAAGAAATTTTCCATCGACCATACCAATGCTCTGTCATACCGGCGGGTGTGTCTCTTGGTTTGGAGTAGACAGTTTGAATGTCTCAGCTGAGGAATTTCCTCGATCATTTTGGCCTGTGAGCATGTCTGTAGAGGAACTGCCTTGATTACTGGATGAAATAGGAGAACCATCGCTTAAATAAAGTGGGGGGCCCACTCTTTATCTGGGCAGAACACTATCATGTTTCAGCCATTGACCTGGATAAGAGTGAATGAAGATGGCTGAGCATAAGCCAAGAGCAGCAGCATGAAGGACCTTGCTCCTCTTTGTTCTTCACTGAAGATGATGTGTCTAGCTACTGCCAAGAGTCCTGTCCCCAAATGATGGGCTGTAGTGGAATTATAAGAAAATGAGCCTTTCTCCTTTCAGTACCCTTTTGAAAGGGCATTTCATTATAGCAAGAAATGAACGTAGGAAAATGGGTTTGTGTCAGATGTTTGTTGGTTAGAGCAGGGATGTTCTTTAATAGTCACTTGACACAGTCTAGATTAACCAGGGAAGACAGAACCTCAGTTGAATGATTTTCTTGATCAAGTTAATCTGTGTCTGATCGAGACTATCTTGACTGATGACTGATGGGAAAGAGTCCAGCCCACTTAGTGTAGCCTACTCACTGCATGGAGCCAGTCTACTGCACGGAGCTAGCCCACTACATGGAAGCAGCCTACTGCATGGAGCCAGTCCACTGCATGGAGCTTGCCCATTGCATGGAGCCAGCCCACTGCATGGAGCCAGTCTACTGCACGGAACTAGCCCACAACATGGAAGCAGCCTACTGCATGGAGCCTGCCCACTGCATGGAGTTTGCCCACTGCATAGAGCCTTTCCACTGCATGGAGCCTGCCTACTGCATGGAGCCTGCCCACTGCATGGAGTTTGCCCACTGCATAGAGCCTTTCCACTGCATGGAGCCTGTCTACTGCATGGAGCCTGCCCACTGCATGGAGTTTGCCCACTGCATGGAGCCAGCCCACTGCATGGAACCTGCACACTGCATAAAGCCAGCCCTAGGCAGGTGGCCTCAGGCTGTATGAGAACGGGAGATGGTCAGGCCAGAGGAAACAATCTAGTTAGCAGAGTTCCTTCCCTGTTTCTGCTTCAGTTCCTGCTGAGTTCTTATCCCTACTTCTCTCAGTGATGGGCAGTGACCTGGTGACCTGGAGGTAGAAGCCAAATGAGCCCTCTCCTCCTATGTTGGTCTTGATCTGTGTTTTACCACAGCCATAGAGATGCAAACTAGGATCCCTAGTCACTCTCCAAACTCATGCGCAGTCTGTTCAGACATTTGATTTTTTCATGAGTTAAGTTTTCCATTTCTAAAAATATGTCCATTCCATCCAGGCAATCAACTTGTAAAGGAAAGATAATTGCATTTTCTTGTATTTTTTTATTTATGTAACTTGATCTTAATTTCATTATTTTCTTTTATGATTTAATTGTGATTTTTGGGTCCTCTTTAAAAAAATCTAAAGCACTGATTTTTTTAAAACTTTATCAGTCTTTTAAAAGAACTGACTTTTGATTTTATTGATTTATTTTCTTATTTTGATTGCACTGAGAACTCAAGCACACTGCTAGTTACTGTCTAAAGCCTGTCCCCACTGTAACTGCAATTGCCACCCTCCGTCCACTCAGTTTGGACTGTTTGTCCTTCATTTTCTAGTTCTTTAAACTGTGAAGCTACATTGCTAACCCTTCAGTAAGGACGCTCAGCCACAGCTATCAGGTCTTGTCACACCTCGGCCCTGGCCTTGTATGGTGGCTCTGCTGTTTTCAATTTTATTCTTCTCTAAGAAGATTCCCAAACCTCTCCTTGTTGTTGAACAGTATGTTGCTTAATTGTTACATGTTGGTGGACTTCTCAATTTTACTTCTGTAATCTAATTTTAACCCCACCCCATTCTAGCCAGGAAAGATACTGGGTATGACATCTACCAGCCTAACCTGAGCCTCTAGGAGCTGGGGACAGATGGTCTGTATGGACTGAGCGCTTGCTCGTGTCCACTGCAACTTAACACTTAAGGCTTCTCCTGAGAATTCTATGCCTTTGGTAGATTCTAGAGTTTCAAAATAGGCGGATTTTGTAGGTGCAGGATTCTCTGGATGTGAAGAGAGATGCTTGGTGTCTCTTTGCCCTCTCTTCAGAATCCAACTCTATAGTTAAGCACTTTATTCAATCCATCACATCCAAATATTGCCATTCAAGCATGCAGTTGGTATAAAATTACTGAGAGGCTGGAAACACCACTCTACAGTGACAAGGGCTTATTGCTCTCACAAAGGCCATGAATTCAGGGACCAGCACCTATATTAGGCAGCTCATAACTAACTGTAACTCCAGATCTGGGATATCCAATGTCCCCCTGACACATACACACACATGCACGCACACACTCACATGTGCACCCATGCACACACACACACACACTTTCACACACACACACAAACACACACACACACACACACTTTAAAATATAGAAAAATACCCTGGAGAGATGGTTTCACAATTAAGTGACTTGAATTTGGCTCCCAGCACCTAGCTGGGCTCCTCATAACCACTTATAACCCCAGTTTTAAGGGTTCTGATTTCTTATTCTGGCCTCTGCAGGCATCTGCATGTATTTAGAACACACAGAGAGAAACATATAAATATTATTTTAAAAAACATTTTAAAGAGCATTAATGAGATATTTTTGCATTCTTTATTTTTGTTCTGTTTTTAGCATCCCACAGGCATTTTATACTAAGCACAACTTCTTAGTTCAAAATAGCTCGGTTCACATTTCAAGAGCCCACAGTGGCCTTACGTGCCTTATGGCTCCTATACTGGATGCCATTTGGGAAAATAACGTAGAAGGAAAGGTTTTAGGGTCAAGGTTTCAGAACTGCCTTTGGGGACAGCAAGTCTGCACTCCGAAGTTCACAGACAGAGGGAAATATAAAAATTGGAGTTGGATGTAGAAATTCAAGGATCAGAGCAGACACAGGGAAAGAGACAGTCTTGGGAGCTGTTCCTATGGCTGGTGCTGAATCCAGGAGAGACTGGCCAAGTCAGTAAAGAGGAGTCAGGCTAGGAGTCAGGGACACCCAACATCAAGAGCAGATTTCCACTGCATTGTTGGACCACGCCACACCCTAAAGGATGCTCAGCCCCATCCATGTCTTCCTCCCTCATCTTACCTGCCTTCCCCACTCCTAGATGTGACAATCCAGACAAACTATACCTCAGACGTTGTCACATGTGTCCCCCGAGCTAGCATGCCCCGGATTTGGTTAATTATGCTTTATAGCTGAAAAGAATAAAGTAAAGCAGGCTGAGAAGGGAACTCCAGGAAGGTGGGGTGAAGAAAATCACCCCAAGGGGACAGGGACTGATTGGACAGTGTGTGCAGGGGACACGTGATGGTGACTGGGGAAACTGGCTGCTGTGGGAGTCAGAGAAATAAGCATGGTGAATATAAAGGCTGTGCTTATTTAATCCAGTCCAGAATGGTGGTGTGCTAGATAATTTTCTCCTGCTGGGATAAAACACCCCAACAAATAGTAACACGGGAAAGAAGGGGTGTGTTGGGCACTCATTCTAGAGAGCCTTCATGGTGGATCAAGCACTGGGTAGGGGCAGGGGCACAAGGCTAGACAGGAAGTCGAGAAGCTGGCTGATTGAGTTTCAGTCACACACAGGAATGGAAGCAGAGGAAGCAGGGGTGGGGACTTGGGCAGATAGGGAGAAGGAGGGAGAGAGAAAGAAAGAAGAGAAGGGCACATGGGAAAACTTAAGGTGGGACTAGGCCGTTAAACAATCAAAGCTCACCCCCAAGGACGTGCTTCCTTCAGCAAAGCCTTGGCCTCCCAAGCAGGCGCCACCAGCAGGGTCAGAGTGCTCAAAGGCATGAGTGAGCCTGTGGAGGGCATCTCCCATCCCAAGCCTCCACATGCAGAAGCAGTGTGCAACAAGCTTGGTAAACTCCCAGGAGAAGTCCTTGGTGGTCTGTGAGGACTGAACCACCCACACTGAAGAGGGAAGAGGACAGCTTTCGTGTGTCCCCAAGGAGGACCCAATTCGTCCACCGAAGGCGGACAGACAACGGGAAAAGAGCATTCAACTAAAAACCTCAAATAACAAAAACGCAGAGAGAAGGGGATTAATATTTCCCAGAAAACACAATGTCGTGTTTATTCCACTTTCTGTGACTTATTAAATTCTCTGCTACAATAATTATAGCCATGTATTGTCAGGAAGGATAAACACCAGAGAAACTTATTACTGTCAGAGACCATTAGTAAAACCACACACTTCGCCTACAGACGGCACAGCAGCAGTGAAAACAGAGTTATTAGAACTCATTTTTTTTTTTTGGAGTCTGCTTGTGTCCTTGGGCTGAGTTCTAAAGCGGGAGAAGAAACGGATGCCACAGTCCTTCATTAACAGCGAGTCTTGCCTCTGCCAATTAATTTTAGCAAATTTTCACCCCTTTCTCAACACAGACTGGGCTTTGACTGAGCTTCCGGCATTGCTTCAATATGCTAAGTTGCTTTTTAACCGCTCTGCACTTTGTGTTTCTCTAAAAAGAGGTGGGCAATCAGTAGAGTGTACAGGAAAGTCCATTGCTACAAATCAATGTCTTGGATAGAAAAATAAATGATTGCCACAAAGGTCATTTATTTGTCTTATTCCATGATTCCATCGCCTTCCCTCCTCTCCTACTCTCTCTCTCTCTTTGTTCTCCTTCCTCTCTATCCTATCTCTCCCTGCTCTCTCCCTCTCTTCCCTCTTCCTCCCTCCACTCATCCTTTCTTCTTTCACTCTCTCTTAATGAAGACTGCAAGGAGAAAATACTGTGGCCTGGAGACCTCTTTCCTGCCATCAATCAAAATATTTTGTTCAGTAGCTGTTTCTAGATTGAAACATTCCCAGGTAGAGGGAAGGGAGAAGGTAGGGGGAAACCTAATAGGCTCAGGAAGTTCATGAAAGATACAAGACTAACAAATTCCTTCCCCCATGTTTCATAAACTGTCAACAAACTCTGGGACAAAGGAGACTCTTCCCTGTAACAGCCTGGAAATTCTACAACCTTTTTCCAGCTGTCATTCATCCTGGAGTGGCCCTGCTCTGGTAGAATCATTTCTTTGGTTCCAAACTAGTATCCTATTAGAATGAAAAGACTTGTATTCATATCTCCTCAGGGAAAGTCATGTAATTAATAGCCTCTTCCTTTTCCAGCTTGCCTATTGGGATGAGTGAGAGGGATTAACTATTTGTGTAGATGTAGATGATCCCAGGCCCCTGCCTATTCAGGGAGGTGGAGCCACCCTTGAGAATCGAAGTGTCTCTATGTTGAAGAGACACAGAGAGGATCTTTCATCTAGCACAAGATCAAATACAAAACCTTTTCCTGCCCCAATGGGTAGCCTTCAGTCCAGTGAAAAATATCTCTTAGTTCAGATCATCCACAGCCCAGTAGATGAAGATGGAGTCTTTGTGGGTGTCACTCATGTGTCCTGTCAGGACACTGGGATCTGGAGAGTCCCTGTTCCTGTGAAGGTGGCAACTAAGCTACAGGTCCATGGTGTGTTTGAGTGTGCTTTGGAACACACTTTGAGAACTCAGTGTGAGTCACTGAAACAGTTGGAGGGAAGGATCACAGCCAGCACTTGGCAAGGGGTTAGGACCCGTGGTCATGCAGACCCAAAACATATCTGGGCAGGTAGAACCTTTTAGCAGTACTCAAGGTAGATGGAACACTTTTGTCTAGGGGTGGTCCCAGTTATTTTAACAACTTTGGCATTGCATGGTATAAATTCAGGCAATTTTAGATATTTTTTAATGGAAGGGGAAATATATAACTATTTAAAAATCCAGTATCTAGTCAATGTGTTTAACCTGCATAGCCGGTCAGAGCAGGAGCGGCTAGATGTGATAGTCACTTCCAGGGCAGAGAATAAGTTGGCAAACCAAGTCCATTTATTCTATGGATTTAAATTGCCTGATAAGGGCTACCTGCTCAGAATGGGGAGAATTTAATAAAAAACAGCTCTTTTCTCCACCTGGACGATCTACGGAAAGCAGACCCTGAAAAATGTTTTCCTCGCTTTTCTGCGGAATTGCTTTGGCTCTCGGAATTATATTTCCAAATTAAAGGTACTTTTCTGGGCCACTGAAAGAAATGGGAAAGTCCTAGATTAGCACGTCCCATTAGGCCAACAGCTCCAAGCCCAGTTTACATACTTACCAACGAGTTCATCTATTAAATGTTGCTGCATGCCTATTAAAATGAAAAATAACAATCTACTCGGAGGCCATTGATCAATTTAATTTTTCACTTAATGAGTTGGTAGTTTATCAGAAACAAGAAAGTTTGGAATAAAGAAGCTATGTGCCGTGGATAGATGAAGAGAGGTGCCGTTAATTCTAAAACTTTGGCTAGAACTTGCAGGCTCTTTTCCATAACTCTGGCCACAGGAAAACATGTTGATATAAAAGATAATTAACCCATATGAAAATGTTTGTTTTGTTTGGAGTCTCTGAAAATGGAATGCTTTTCCCCACAAGTCTCTCAGTCTCCCTGCTCTCTCAAGAGGTACCTGTTGGGGGTTAGAGACATAGCTCAGTGACTAAGGGTACTTATGCTCTTTCAGAAGACCTGGGTTTAGTTATCAGCATCCAAGGGGGCACACAAGCCTAGGTAACTTTTGTCCGGGGCTCCTCCTATGACCTCTCATGGAGTAATTTGATTTAAAAAAAAAATAAAAGAAGCCGGGCGTGGTGGAACACTCCTTTAATCCCAGCACTCGGGAGGCAGAGGCAGGTGGATGTTCGAGGCCAGCCTGGTCTACAGAGTGAGTTCCAGGACAGCCAGGGCTATACAGAGAAACCCTGTCTCGAAACACCAAAATAAATAAATAAATAAATAAATAAATAAATAAATAAATAAATAAAAGAATAACTCACAGGTATTCTTTAAATTGTCCGCAGCCTTTTCATTAGGGTAAGCATCGTGGAAAAGTGATCTGCTAAGGCTTGCTGGACTGTGTAGCCTTCCATATGAGGACAGAGGGTCCAATGAAGTTGGTAAAAGGACAACAGAGGAAAGACTGAAGGAACAGCCTGTGCAAGGTCTGGAGAGAAAAGGGTACTGCACCCCTGAGGAGCTGCAGAGTCTGGGTACTGGAGCAGAGGAGATGATGGAGAGCCCACAGACCTCTGCTCCATAGGCTAAGGTCAAACAAGTGGCTTTGCAGACAGCACCAACGTGGGGTGGGATCTGAGGCCTGCTCTGCTACTGTAAGGAGCTGTCAGGTTGAGACCCTTGGAGTAGAAAACCCAAGACTATACTGAGTGATTTCAGAGCTGAGCTCTTGAGGACAAAGGGAAGTCAACTGAGGAGGAAAGTGTAGGGCAGTGTCTGCAGTCAGCAAATCATGGGTTGGGGCTCAAAAGCTGGCTCAGGGGTTAAGAACTCTGGCGGCTCTTGCAGAGGACTAGGTTCAGTTCCCAGTACCCATATCAAGTGACTCAGGCTGCCTGTCACTCCAGGGAATATGAGCCTTCTTTTGGCCTCTGAACACCATCCTCATGGGCATTTAAAAATAGATCTTCAAAATTTCCATTTGTGTATATTCAGTACACTGTAATCCCATATGTGATCCCACATGACATGTGAGCATGCCCTCAGACTCAACACCCTCCCCCCAGGCCCCCACCTCTTCTTCCATGCCCCGCCCCTCTCCTCTATACCCCCCCACATTTCCTCTAGCCCTCTCCACAGTCCCTTAACTCCCCACCCTCCCCCATCCTTCCTCACCCTCCTCTACCCCTCCCTACAGTCTCCACACTCCCCACAATACCCCATACTCCCCACCTTCCCCCACCCCTCCGCATCCTCCTCCACCCTTCCCCACAGTCCCAACACTTCTCACCCTTTTCCACAGTCCCTACCCTCCCCCCACACTTCCCACCTCCCACACCCCACCCTCTCTATTCCCCCTCACATTCCCCACCTTCCTTCCAGACTTCCCTCCCTCTCCTCTCCACACTCCCCACCCTTCCCCCAAAGTTTTCACCTTCCCCCACATTACCCCCCAATCTGCTCCTTGGCTTCCCCTTCCCCCCATTCCTCCCACTTCTCCCCATTCTGCATCCCCCACTCAGCGCTCTTTTCTTCCTCATTCTCTCCATCTTTTCCTCTTTCCATGCTCCCTCCTGTTAATCTCCTTTGTTCCCCTAAACAGTTTGGCTTCTATGTTTATGCCATAAATGAGTGCATGATTTTATATATTTCCATAAAATCTAAGACTTGCAAATGAAAGAAAATGTACAGTGTATTAGCATTGTGAGGCGGATTTAATTCGCTTAATAAGAGGGTCTCTAGTTTCATCTATTTTCTCGCAAACGACAGAACTTCATTCTTCTTTATGGCTGAAAGGAAATTTCATTGTGCATGTACAACACAGGAAGCTGCAGTTAGCATCGATTGACACTGGACTCTTGGGACGTCATTCTGTCTGAAAGTTCGATGCTTGTCTCACAGCCTGTCTCAGATAAATGCTGACAAGGGCGAGGTGAGGTGGTGGCCACTCTCCTACCTGGAATCAAGCTCATCCACAGGAAACAGGTCAGGGTGTGAAAGGTACACACAGCTCTGTGTCCAGCCCAAACCTTTCTCCTACAGCAGCTGGAGAGTCTGCGATCTCAGAAAACAGTGAGAGCAGGGATGTGGTACAAGCCAAACGCACGGCCTGGGGAACTGGTCATTTCTGCTTCACAGAAGTGACCTCTCTCAAACTCCAGAGGCAACAAGCTTCCTCCAGCCCTTGTGAAAATGCAGGCACAAGGAGATGTCCTTGCCATCAGTGGGAGCCATAGAGCAACAACAGCTGTGGCCCCTGCTTCTTCATTCTGGTCTGGGGGAGTCTTAGAATGGTGCACCTCCTGGGTGTTTAGGTCTGAACACAGTGCAGGCCTGTGCCCATTGCCTTCATGAACTAATCATTTAATTGAAGATCAGCTCCCTGCACATGCCAAGGAAAGCTGACCATGGGGCTGGTGAGCTAGCTCAGGGTTTAAGTGTGCTTGCTTCACGGTTACAAGTGCTGTTGTACTCTCAATACTTACAAGAGGAGGCACACAATCATCTTGGGGGAAGCCAACATATTTATTATTTTGGCATTCATGGGCCAGATATATCACACATATACACAAACACTCACACACACATACACACACACTCAAACATACACAAACACTCATGCACTCAAACACACACTCATACACACATACAAACACCCTCAAACATACGCAAACTCTCACACGTACTCATACATACACTCAAAAACATACACAGTCACACTCTCATACATATACTCAAATATACACTCACACACATACATATTCAATCGTCAACAAACATTAACACACACTCAAACATACATACTCATATATATATACACACACAAACACACTCAAGCCTACACAAACACACACATGCGTACATATACTCAAACACAGACATACTCAAACATACACACTCAAACACACACACTCAAATACACATACAAACACACTCAAACATATACAAACACACATACATACATTCAAACACACACTATCATACACACACACACACACTTTTTAAAAAATATTTAAAATAGCACCTAGAGGAGAGTTCCCTCCCTCCATGGCCACAGCAGCCCAGCTGGTGTGGACTCCTCTGTAAAGTGCCCCTGGTATGGGTGCCTCAGGCTGATATTTTCTGGCAAGGAACAGGAAACCTTCTTCAAAGGAAGCAGGAGGCAAACGCCACTCAGAGTTCGCAGCACACTGGAAGCCTTGATGGCCAGGCCACCTGTCTCTACCTTGCCAGCTCCTGTTAAACCATCAAAGGCTTATTTGTGCTCCTTTGATGTGGGCTGCAAGTGTGTTTTCCACACGATGGAAGGTTAAACGTTGTAAGTGGGCCCTAAGGCACGGCTGGAAAAGTACCATGTCCCTGTCTTGGGATACACAATTTTCAGTTAAATATCAGCCTTGGCAGAGGTGCATCCAAAAGACAAAATGGACAGCCGCTTTGGAGGGCCATTTGCAGTGCCTTCTCCTATCAAAGTTTAAATGGCTCTCTGTCTGAGGTTCTGATTTGGACCCACAGCGCTGATACCAGATGAAAACTTCAGAGGAGAGTGAGTGAAAGAACCCATGAAGCTCCTTGGGGCAGAATCAAGAGTCGCAGGGGCATCCAGAGAAGTGGAGGTCTCGAGGGTCTCAGGGAGGGAGCCCTACAATGTGAACACCATCCAGCCCTTTCCTTACTTACTACAGTCATGGCCCCTGGGGCTTCAGGCTGCCTTCACAGGGCACACCAGAGACTCTTTCTACAGTTCTCTTGCACTGTGGAGATAAAAAAGTAACGTGGGGTGGGAGTTACCAACAGCAGAGGGACCAAAGTCCCTTTGAAGGGGAGAGTGGGCAGTGAATCTGATTCTCCACAGCTTTTCCCGTGAACTGTGCAGGGCATACACTAAGGAGGCATGGGGAGAACAGGAAAGGCAGGTCAGGGGTTTCAGCAAACACTGTGGCTTAGCAGCCGATCATGTTCTGCCAAGGAGAAGGATAATAATAAACACTCCAGGCATCTGTGGGACCCAGGAGGGAGACGTACAATAAACTGGAGAGCCACTGTCCCAGGTAACAGAATCTAACGTGCACAGAGCCGATCCTGGGAGTTAGGAAGAGGCAGACAGAACTGTAGGGAAGATGGACCCCTCAATACTCAGCCAAATATCTGTTTGGCAGGAATGAGAGTCCTGACTCCTAACTCTACAAACCCCAAAGTCAGTGCTTGGCAGGTGACAGATCCGAGTGTGAAGTGTGAAGACTCAGCCTCTCACACAAAGGATGGATCATTGTTGAACCTCAGGGCAGAAAGGTAGCCACAGACCAGTCAGGAGAATCATGAAGACAGACAGGAAGAGTGATGAGTTAGTTACCCATGAAACACTCAAAGATACCTCAGACAGGTGTAAGGCAGGACAGGCAGGAGGTAAGAGAAGACGTATGTAGTGCATGTGTGCAAGAAGGGACTTTGATCCGGTGTAGGATGAGGGTATCCTTCTGAACTTCCCAGTAGGCAGGCAGTCAAAGACCTGAATGGGCATGTCACAGGAAGTACACCAAGTGGTCAGGTGATTGGCAAGCTCCACCCAACAGGTGATGTGACCCCAGGCTCACCAGAATGGCTGACAGAAACCAAATACTGGTGAGGATTTGGAAAAGTGTGACCCTCCCTGACAGGCCACTGGGAGGTTAGACGCCATGGCACTTTCAAGGTGTCCACAGGAGGCTGTGCCAGTGCCGGGTCACAGGTGAGTCCTAACCCAGAAACACATGCCTCTGAGACCTGCACGTGTGCACACCACCCGGGAGCTGTCTGGTGCTGTAACCATACTCTCTTCTGGATCTAGTAGCCATTACCTGTGAGTGGTGCGCTTATGACTAACCTAAATCAGAATCCTGCTGTTCCTATCTGATTGTTATACCCCAGGAATCTGCACATCTCCTGGCCAGGAGCCCTTCTTCTGGGAACACATCCCTACTGCTCTGCTCACATGAAATAAAGACACCATAGAGGGTGAGGCCTCATGGCAAGCCATCACCAACTACAGGAAGGGGCATGATAGAGATCTGATTACATAAGCAAACTGCACCCCTGTAATGAAGGATTGGGAGAAAATAGGTAGCCCTAAGGCACAAAGCAAAACCACCTCCAAATGTTGATTAACTGAAAAAAGAAAGTCCTCAAACAGTGGAATGTCCATCCTCCAGGGATTGCTAAACATGGCAGATACAGACAAGATGGGTGTCTTTGAAGAATTGCTCTAAGCCAGCGGTTTTCGTCCTTCCTAATACAGTAACCCTTTAACACAGTTATGCTGTGGTGACCCCCCCAACCATAAAGTTATTTCTGTTACTATTGCATTCTTTGCTGCATTATGAATCAGAATGTAAATGTCTGATATCCAGTCACCAAGGCGTCATGACCCACAGGTGATGAACTCTAAGCTCTAAGTGGCTGATGACCACTCCAGGCTGAAGATGAGCGAGTGTGTCCTGGACTGATCGATCAGGTGACACACGTGTAAAGTCTCTACACCTCTCTCATGTTGGGCATTTTAACAGTCATGGGCCTATGTTGTTTTCCAGCTTTTCCCTGTGCAAATATCAAGGTAAGACATTCAGAGTTCCTGATGGGGACTTTTATGTGATCCTACCTTTTTTTCCCTCTTGCAGGATGAATCCAGTGTCTTGGGTTTTAAATTAATCTGTGGGCATTGGTTGGGTAAAGGTGACAGCCTTCTGCTTGTAGGAATGGCACAACCACAGCTGCCACCTCTGAGCCCTAAGAGTCACCATGGGGGAGATGAGGATGAAAGGAGAGTGTCCCCACCACTTCCCTGGCAGAGTGACAGCTGCTGGGAGCCCAGCAAGGAATAGTTACTAATAGTTACTCACTTAAGGATTATCCATCCAGACAGCTTTTTAAAGCACTGCAGGCGACTATACACCCCTTTCCTGCTAATTGTATTCATGGGGAGCAAGCGCTTGGGTGTATACATGTGCATGTGTGTGTGTGCTTGTGCATGTGTGTGAATTTGCATGTGCATGTACATGAGTGTGCATGTGTGTGAGTGTGCATACATGTGTGTGCAAGTGCATGTGTATGTATGTGTGCAAGTATGTGCATGTGTGTGTTTGTATGTGTGTGTGCATGTGTGTGCTTGTGCATGTGTATTTATGTGCATGTGTGTGTATGTGTATGTGTGTGCATGTGCACTTATGTACATGTGCATGTGTGTACATCTGTATGTGTGTATATGTATTTGCATGTGTATGCATGTGTGTACATTCAGCTCTGGGCTTTTCTGAGCTGACCCTTTCTATTCCTACATTCATTGTACAGGAGTGGCCTGAGCAAGAAAGAGTTTGCCTTAAGCCTGTTTAGTAATTAAGTTGGAAAACTTGAAGGAAATATAATACATATGTAGATTACAATATTTTAAATCTATTTTCTGAAAATGGAACCAAGCAGAAGGAGATCAAGGAGGAAACAGAAGCTCAGGGTGAGACTGAGCCTCATCAAAAGAGAGGGACACACAGCTGCTACCACAGGGACAGATGCCAACGGGCTGTCTCCATGGCCCAGGGGACACAGCATCTCCACATGTGTGCAGGGATATGATGAGATGGGTGTGGGACAATGTGCTACTTGTAAAAGCCACTGGCATTCAACTCATGCACACAGAGAGCTTGGTACAGGCTTTGATAAGCGAAACCTTCGAGGAGAAACCCAGGAGTCATGTAATTCTACAGATCGGAGGACACCCCAGTCCCTTACAAAGGCAGGAGGCATTTCCCAGAGGGTAAAAACTGGACCTCATTCTCACCACAGTAAACACTGATGTTGGTTGGGGGTATGGAATTTGTGTGTGTGTGTGTATGTGTGTGTGTGTGTTGTTGTGGTAAATCTCCAACCCAAATATGCCCCCACAGTGAAAACACAACTCAATTAATATGAATACATGCTGTGAGCCTAGATTGGGCAGATCTGCTACACTGCCATCTTCTACATCTATCTTAGAAGTTGTGGTGTCTCCAGGCTATGTACTCTGCTTTTCTTCTTCCTCCTCCTCTGCATCCTCTCCCTCTTCCATTTTCTCCTTTTTCTCCCTTACCTTCTACTCCACCTTCCCTTTTATCTATCCAATAATCAGCTCTCCTTTATTTTACAAATGAAGGTGGGAAGCAGGTTTACAGGGAATCACCTGAGTGCTGACCCATTCCTTGCTCACAACCACTCAGGGGAATCGAATTAACATCAAATATAATTAGGCCCAGGGCTATCCACAACATGTATGTATACATGTGTATGTGTGTGATTACACAACCGTTATTTTATATTGCATATATAACACATCTATATTGTACAACTTGAGATGTCACATGTTTGTGTATGTCTTTAAAGCCAGAGGAGCTTTGCTTATGGTTAAATACATTTCAGCCACCTAGCCAGGAGCTGACTAAGAGGGCAGCTGGTATCCTTACAGCTGCCCCTTAAAGCCAACCTTGGGAAGAGGAAGCCTCCTTGGTCCTGATTAGACTGCTGAGCTGCAGGCCTGTCAGCTCAGAACACCCCACCTATGTTAACACGTGCAGAAAGTTCCTATCCTCCTGGAAGGGTGCGTCAACAAGTACACAGAGAAAGACCTAGAAAGACACTTACTGAATCAGCCACAGAGGTGAGATGGAGACCAGTTTTGTCTGGTGTAGCCAATGGGAGGGAGCTCCATGCCTTTTTTTTGGGGGGGGGGGTGATGCTGGATGCTTTTAACGTAGATGAAAGCTTTTATGCTTCAAGTCTATTTTAATTGGGTAAAATGGTTGCTGTGAGGCCACTTTGCAAATTATGCACATTTGTATTTAAATATGGGTGTACTGAGTGCATAGATTGGGCACTGTGGATCCAGAGCTAGGCTTACAGCTCTGGAGATCTATCTATTCACTGATGTACAGAAATCTGCTACTCTCTGGAGTGGTTCTCATTCATTCATTCAGTCAGTCAGTCATTCTACAAGCATTTCTATGTGAGGGACTATGGCAGATGCTTGGTAAAGAAACCATGCAGATAAGATAAGAGTTGACCTGTGAGTGTAGGATAGTAGTCACACAGTGTACCAAGTGCTTCTTTTGGCTATTTCCCCTCCCCCACATCCCATCCTTAAGGTACACCAAGAAGTGGCGCTCTCTATTGCTGAGGTCACATGCCTAGTTAAGAGGCAAACTGGGAAATGAATCAGGCACCCACCATGACCTCAAACTCTCTCATTCTGGGGAGTAGGCAGGAATAAGAACACAGTACATAAGGGAATCGCAGGGCAGTGTGGACAGGCGATAAGTGGAAGGCAGCCCTGTGGAAAGATGGAGGAGGCTCCCAGCTCCTGCACAGGCAGGAGCAATCCAGTAGGGCTGCTGTGGTGGGAAAGGAAAATAGGCTGACTGCTGAAGGCAGGATGTGGGTGCTGAGCCACCTGCCTGTAGGAGAATGTTCCAGCATAGAGGAAGTAGGAGTTTAATGGTCTGACTTCTCACTTAATGTATCCATCCCACAAGTACCTGCTGGGGGCCACTGTGTTCCTTCCCAGAGTGGGAGCTGAATAGTTTCATGAGAATGTGCCTGCCATTATGGCATGGACACTCTGTGAGTTAGCAACAGCGACATACAAACTCACAAATGAAACTTATAATCAGACTTATGGTTCTAGTGACAGGTTAGACTAGAACATCCAAAGCCTCCTGGAGGTTATTTTTAAATGTAGACAAAATACAATGCACAGCACTGTGTATGTATAACATGGCAGCTGGAAGCTTGCAGATTGCCTGCAGGCAAGAAGGAAGGGGCAGGAAGCTTGGGGTACCCAGAGGTGGAGAACCACCCCAGGAGTCAGGTGTGCACAGAAAGGCAACATTTTAAAGATATTTACTTATTTGTTTGTTTGTTTATGTGCTGTGGGAGGTGACATGTCATGGTATGGATGTGGAAGTCAGACAGTAAATTTCAAGAATCAGTTTTTGCTTTTGACCTTGTTAGGACGGGATCTTCCAGTCCCGCTCATGGCAGCTGCTCCGGGAGCTCTTGGCCATTCCCCCACCTCTGCTTTCTACCCTATTACTGCAGTGACAGATTCCAGATGTGCACCACCACATCCACATCTGACTTTTAACTGGGTCCCAGGGATTGACCTTAGGAAGTCAGGCTTGCATGGCAAGAAATTTTGCTCATTGAGCCATTTCCCTAAACCTCAGAGACTTTAAAAAATAAAACACTATTTTTTTTTTTTTGCCAGACCCCCACTCTCTTCCTAAGGGTGTGACTCAGACCTCCTTGCTTTGCATATAAAAGCCTTCATTTCCCACAGTGTGTAAAAGCTGCTGGTGTCAAAAAGACTTAACATTAATATTCCAGAAAGGGCTGAGAGGGGTTGGCAGGTGGGACTATACCTTCATAAGACAAGGATCTTCTGGGAGAGGGTGAAAGGTGACACTGGAGAGCGCACGCAATCCACCCAGAACATGGTATCTGCGGATCCACTGTCTCCTGTGTTCCTTTTTGAGGAAAAGATAAAAGAGTTCCCTACCTGAGAATCCATCACTCGAACCCAAATGACACTGAATGGAGATTCAAGATTCAATTATCCTATGAGCCCTGTAAGAGCTACTTTTTCTGATGCTGTGATAAACACTATGACCAAAAGCCACCTATGGAAGAGTTTATTTGGGCTTAGGGTTTCTAAGGGGTTAGGGTTTATCACAGCAGGGAGGTGTGGCATCAAGGGGGCAGGCATGGTGGAAGGAGAAGGAAGCTGAGAACTTGCTCCCTTAATGGCAAACACCAAACAGAGAGCAAAGTGGAAGTGAAGCAAGGCTATAAACTCTCAACTTCCACCCACTGTGACACACTTCCTCCAGAGAGGCCACACCTCCCCAACCAGCTCCACCCACTGAGGTCAAGTGTTCAAAGACCTGAGCCTGTGAGGATGGATATTTCTCACTCAAATCATTATGATCCCCCAAATCTCTCCAAGCCACAGGTTCTGCAGGGCAATTGATCTAAGGTGGCAACACTCGCAGGTCATTGACAGAGATGGGAATGAAGAATTGCTGAGGAGCCATACCCTCCATGGGAAGCAGGAGGACCCCCAACTGCTGACAAGATAAAACGACTGCTCAGCTCAAGTGATAATGTGCACAAGAGAATCTCCCGCATAATCGAGAGCAGGAAGCTGGATCAGAGAGCCAAATACGAGTGGTGAGAAAAAATTAATAAATAAATAAATAAATAAATAAATAAATAAATAAATAAAGGAAATGAACTAGAAAAAGAAAAAGCGCCAGGAAGGAACACAGTGTCTGACAACGAGCGGCCAGGCTGGAAGGAGGACCAGACATGGTCCTCAGAGGTTGCAGACTTGGAAATCAAGAACTCAACCACAGGGGCAAATTGCTTTTGAAAGGGGAATTCATAACTTTGATTGATGGAAATTGCCTCCTAGCAACACTGAGAGAGGGAAACAGAGGAGGCTGAGAGGGACAGACATGGAAGACTAAGCATGCAGGCTCAGCATTCCCTTAGTGGGAATGCCAGAGGGAGTGAATGGTGGTAAGGGGTGGGGGTGTGGTGTGTGTGAAAAATGACGGTGCGTGTTCTCCGTGATGAAGGACAGGTAACAAAGACTCCAAGTGAAACAGTTTTCTGCATCTCTATTCGCCTTCCATGTGCCACTGTCCCTCCTTTAACATCCTCATGATCACAGGACGTCAGCACCTAGGAGTCACAGGTCAGCACCATCCCAGAGGCTAACCCTGAACCTGGCTTCTATGGGGATTTTGGCAGAGTTCCTGTGCTGTGATATCCACAGAGCAGACAACCAGAGAGTTTCCCAACATAAATATGATTCTTGGCTTGATTGAGCCAAATGATTATGATCACACAGGTCATTGCAGGTGAGTATCAGCAATAACACAGTGTGACATCTCTGGTCACAGGACACTGGAAACAGTGACAAGGGACAGAACAGAAAAGGCTGGTCACAGGACACTGGGGAGTGACAGGGGGCAGAGAGAAGGTTGGGTCACAGGGCACTGGAAACAGTGACTAGGGACAGAAAAGGCTAGTCACAGGGCACTGGGGAATGATAGAGGACAGAGAGAAGGCTGGGTCACACAGCACTGGGGACAGTGACGGGGGCAGAGAGAAAGCTGGTGACATGGCTGTTTCCCCATCCACTCAGCTGGGCGAGTAGGTTTTTGAAAAGTTCAGACCATAGAGTCTCTGTCATAATACTTCAGCAGTCCTCTGAGACAGAAGCGGCCATGTGCAGCCATTGTGTGTAACTCCGAATGGCCCTGACCCATGCTTATGAATGCTACAATTTTGATTTGATATAATTTTCCCATCTCATCAAATAAAGATCTTTTAATGATTCTTTCAGTTATTAATTTAGGCACTGCTCTTAGCTGGCTGGCTGTGTAGCAAAAGACAGGAAGGAAGTCAGGTTTAGCTTCAAGCCTCAGCTTATCAAGTTTTCAGTTCTATGTGGCCACTGCTCAGTTTGTCTCTGTTGTGTGTTCCAAGTTTAGGGGCACAGTAGGTGCTCAACAAATATTCGTATTTGTTGGGTGGATGGATAAGGAGGAAGAAGGTTAAGAGAGCTTTGTGCGTGACGTAGAAAATGATGGATGGAGATGAAATAGGAAATCCACAAAGGAGCCTATAAAGAGTCACCACTGATAGCTCAAGGCTTGTCCCACTTTGCTTTGCAATAACAGTGTGTGTGTGTGTGTGTGTGTGTGTGTGTGTGTGTGTGTGTGTGTGTGAGTGTGTGTGTGTCCGACCCAGGGGTCAGTCTCAGATACTGTCCTTCCTCAGGAGTCGCCATCCACTGTTTGTTAAGACAGGGTCTTTGAGGTCATGTAGCTTAATGGTTAGAGTAGGCTCCAGCCAGTGAGCTCCATGGATCTGCCTGCCCCTAGCTCCCTAGCTCTGGGATCACAAACAGGTATGCAGTCATTCCTGAATTTTTATGCTGGGTTCTGGGAACTGTGCAAAATGTAGCTGACATACATCCTTTACCAACTGAACTAACTCCCAGATGCCATGTGACTTTCTTTATACACAACTGTTTCCAATTCTTCATCTTTGGGTTCTTGTCTTCAATGTTCACATTTGCAGTGCTGTCTCTCTCTTTAGTCAAGTGATGGATATTTACTGAGAACCAGCCGGCTCTGCCTTCAGCATATTCCTCTCTCATCATTAATCAGAAGGGGAACCTCAGTCATCTGCCCCAAAAGGAGAGAGAATAAATAAAGCCCCAATAATTTTCTGACCTATATTTGAAGGTGGTTTAAGCCACTCATAAAATGGGTATTAGGAAGCTCATGTCTAAATCACTGGCTGAGCAATACCCTGGGGGCATGGATGCATTTCCCTCCATTTTTTATTTTCTATGGCTTCAAGGACTTCACAGTAATTTGATTCAGGGGCAGAGATCTAAAACAAGAAGGGGTCAAGCAAAGAGAGGCAGAATAGCAGCCCCAGAAAGCTGTTACCAGGAGCACTGCCAAGAACAAGTTGTAGGCTATTTTCCTGTGTGTGAGAGGCAAAGGTTCAGAGCTGTCCCCTAGGCATCCCTACCGCACAATCGAAGTCCAGCCGGCCAGATTCAAGAGACGGGATCAATTTCCCCCTGTTCTGTGGGATGATGTTCAATAGCTGCTCATTTTAAAAAGAAGACAGGAGAATCAATCTCAGAAATACTGGTGGAAAATTTGAGTGCTGGCTTCCACAAATGGCAGGCACTACTAGGAGGATAGGGCAGAATATAGTCGAGTGTCTTTGACAATAAAAACACAGTGTCTGACAAAGCAAGGGGTTCCACCCTCCTTTCAACTTGATGAAGATTTGACCAGTTTTCCAGCAGCCACTGGGCCACAGTGGGATCTGAATCTGAAATCTGCTAATTACACTATCAGAGAATCCAAACATATGCGTAGTATTCGGAGGACGGCTGAAAGACTGGCTGGGAAGAGGGGGAGAACTGTGTGAGACTGAAGGCAATCCTTTATAAGGAGTATGAGACATGAATATTGATTTATGTAAAATACATTTTCTTATTCACGTGCTTTAGAGCCCCTGTGCATTTTAATGATGCGTACTGTTGTGCGCTATCACAAAGAACATGCTTCATTGGACTTGAGATGGGAGTCAGAAGAGAGAGCCTTCAGCCTCATGGAAGAGATGACCAATGGGGGAAACAATCTTCCATCTTCCCATAGAGCCCTGCAATCCCGCGGACAAAGATAGCACACTGAGTGAGTGGTCAGAAAAAGAGGTTGGCAAAAAAATAAAAAATAAAATAGTAATAATAGAAAACACACCAGGAAAGTCATTCAGAAACAAACACCATCAGCAGCCGCAGCTCCAATTCCAGCATATATGACTGTAGAGATGATGTTCACATTCAGCTGAGCATCCATGTGGAGCATCCAGCCCTGGGTCCCGCCCACATTTGTGACTCCACCCACGTCTTGCCATTCACATTCAACGTGAGCCTCCACCTCTGGCTCCGCCCACATGTGTGACTCCGCCTCCACATTTGTGCTGTTCACATTCAACCTGAGCCTCCACCCCTGGCTCTGCCCACATTTGTTCTGTCCAAAAAGTCAAGCTTAGGGTGCAGCAGGGCTAACTTCATCACTCTGAAAACCAAGCTGAGTTCCCTCAGCACAAAATATCCTGGCATTGGATTCCACTTGGCATCCGTGCTGGGAAAAGCTGGGAAAGAAAGCCCAAGCTTGCCTCACGCTAGACCATTCGTAGTGGGTCCTTCCTAAGATGTGTCTGTCTCCTATCGTGATGGCTTCAGAGACTGAGAGAGAGCTCAGGTGTCTTTCATAATTAGCTTTCGTCAGCATTTTGGAGCCAGAACATATTAATTACTCTTTTATAGTGAAGCTTTGAAATTGCAATGCCATTCTGAGCTTCCACCCCTCCCCAGGCTCCAGAATGACCCCTGGAGTTTCTTGCATTCAACCCTTAAGACATTATGTTTTTCCTGTTTAAATTTTCTCTCTCCTACTCTCAGGTTTCCTTCCCTGCATCCTTTTCCTCTATCTGTGGTGGTTTGGATGAGAATTCCCCACACATGCTCATATATTTGAATACTTGGTCTTCACCCCTCCTCCCCCGTAGGTGGAACTACTTGGGCAGTGTTAGGAGGTGTGGTCTTGCCTTCTTGCTTGTGGATCAGTTGGGAGTGCTTAGCTGCCCCATTGCTACCTGCCTGCTGCCATGTCCCCTGGGGAGCTGTGAACACTAAACAAACACTTTCTGTTATAAGCTTCCTTACCCATGGTGTCTTAGCACAGCAACAGAAAAGTCCACAAGGTACCCACTTTCCTTTCCCACGCCTCCCCTCCCTATCTTTTTCTTCCTCTCTTCTTTCTTCTTTTCCTTCCTTCCTGCTTCCCTCCATTCTTTCCTCCCTCCGTCTCTCCTCCTCTATCTTCCTTTTCCCTTTCTCTCTCTTTTAAATCTCCTTTTAAACATCTTATAGACCCAAGGAGGCCACTGACTGGCACCTGTAATGTAATGAGCAGACGCCATGCTACAAAGCCTAGAAGGCCAGCTGGTCCCTCTCCTGTGCAGCAAACAGCTAGCTGAAGTTTATCTGAAATGCTAAACAGACCTCAGTGTTTTTCTAGAATTAGATTCTCAAATTCAGAGAAGATGCCAATCAAAGTAATGGCCCAAGCTAACAGGAACAGCAACAGAGCTAAACATGAGGCGAGCAGGCAGAGTGTGTATCCTTCCATGAAGCCTAAAAGACAACAGGAACTTGAAAGGCGCCACTGTGGTGCACATATCACCAGAAGGAAGAGCAGCGCTGGCCACCTGCTCTGGAAGCATGGCTGTCCTGAGAAGTGCTTTAGTGCTGGCCTCTCTGCCTTTTGGACAGTAGGGTTGTTGGAAAACTCCTTCACAAATGAATTATACACAAGGTCCTACCTGAAAATACTTCTCTCACTGTCTAGACCTTAGCCTGCTTCTTCCTGTCTAACTTTAAGTTCCAAAGAATTTCAAATATGATGTCACCATTCTCTGAGGTAAATTGTTAAGAAAATCTGGGGAGTTTTTATCATATTGTCAGAGCCCAAATAAGCCAATGTATCAAGTTGTTTCTTCACAATGCAGCTTAATTACAGGAGACTTCTCCATACCAATGGAGGGAGGGGGGAGTGCTAGAAGACTCACTTAATCACAGCCAACCTGGCTAATCAGCCTGGAGATAAATGAGGAGGAATTACCCAGAGGCTTCAGTAGCAGGGAGTGGCTTTCTGGTGGCCTGGAGGAGACAGATAAATCTTTTATTAACATGTCGGAGGTAAATGTGACAGTGCCACTGCAGGGACAAGGGTGGTGGCCATGTCCAGCTTCAGAAAACAGTCTCTTCCATGACCCAGCCTAAGGAACAGGGGTAGGGTGGGGGGTGGATTATGCCTTCTGACTTTCTGTTTTCAGCTCAAGTATGTAGACACAGGATTTATGAGTGTTAAATATAATTGGGATTTAAATAAGACAGTTTTCATAAATGCACAAGGGAGTATTTAGACAGCCAAGAAAAATATATTTTAGACTATATAATGTTCAAAGACAAGGCAGATTGGAGACACTGCTAATCAAAGAGAGGAAGAAACTACATATTTTGGTGGGGATATTTTTTTTCCACCCTGTTCCGTTAACACTCCCTGGGTTGTTTTCCCAGGGACTGTGGACTGAATAATTGAAGGGGGCTTTTGGCTCATGACTTCACAAAGACTTCAGTTTCTCATGGTGGCTCTGCTCATGGCTGTGTGATTGTGGGGTTGCTCCTTCACATCACAGCAGGCAGGAAGCTGAGTGAGCTGGCTCAGATCTGGAGGACTGTGTAACCATCAAAATCTCTTTCCCACTGCCCAGCTTCAGCCAGCCAGACCCCACTCTTTAAAGGCCGTGCAACCATTATTAAAGTTTCCAAGGCTGAGACCTGAGCATTCAAAGTATAAGCCTATAGGAAGCATTTCAGATTCAAAACATAGCACTAGAAACAAGGAGAAGCAGCAGGCGGGGGGAAGGGGGCAGGGGGAGAGAAGGTGGGGAGGAGAATGAAAAGGAAGAGAGGAGAAAGAGAAGGAGGAGAAGAGGAATAAGAGGAGGAAGGGAAGGAGAAGTAGAAGGGGAGAAGGAGGAAGATGGGGAGGAGGGGGAGAAGGAGGAGGATGGGGAGGAGGAGGAAGGAGGTGGGGAGGAGAAGGGGTTGGAGGAAGATGGGAGGAGGGAGAGGAGGAGGAAGAGAATAGGAAAGAGGATGAGAGAAGGAAGAGGAGGGGAGAAGGAGGAGGGGGACAAGAAGGAGGACAGGGAGGAGGAGGAAGAGGAGGATGGGGAGGAGGAAGAAGAGAAGGAGGATGGGGAGGAGGAAGAAGAGAATAGGAAGGAGTAGGGGAAGAAGGAAGAGGAGGGGTGAAGGGGGAGGAGGAGGAGAAAGAGGACAGGGAGGAGGAGAGGAAAAGAGGGGGAAGAGAGGGGAAGAGGAGAAAGTGGATTGGGGAAGAGGAAGATCAATGACAAAGGAAAATAGAAATAACCCAGCAGGAGGCCAACAGGAACATACAGAGGGATTTCTGTGGTCCCTGAGAGCAACCAGGGCTAACCTGACTGCCTTAGAGATTAATGGAACCAGAGAGAGCCTGATGCCTGCTGAAACTCCAAGTTCAAATAAACTGTAAATACTCTTCCTATAAACATGGCCCAATTGTTGCATGGGCATGCTTGGAATTTTCCACTCTGATTAGGATTCAGAGCTAACTAACAGAAACACACTTTATCAGATGGTGTGCAGGGCTCAGGAGAAAAGTCTGTCTCAAAGTGCTTCAGTTCTCTGTCAATCTACACAAATAGGGAGATGCCACCTCAGAACTGAGGGCTCTGGCTCTGCTTAGAAACCGAGGTGGTAAAGCAGTTCAGGTCTCAGCACCACTTACAGCAATGCAGACGCATTCATTTGTTTTTATGTTTATATAGTGTGGGGGCACACCTTGGAATGGGTGTGGAGGTAAAAGGACAACTTGCAGGAGTCAGTTCTCTTTTACTGTGTGGGTCTACTCCAGTGGCCAGGAGTGCTGGCAGGAGACTTTGTTGAGGCGGAAGACTTTGGCTGTCCCCTTACAGGAGCTTGGCTGTGCACAGCTGTGGGTTTGCTTTGTGACTGCCTGTGTGCATCTGAGGCACAGTCTGCTCTGGGGGCTCTCCATTCCATTCACATCCTTTGCCTGTTCATTTCCCTCCTCTGTGCCCAAGGCACGGCTCAGGAGCAGGGAAGCTAGGCATGGTCTTCTGCCACCTTCTCTGAGGGTTGAAGACTTTCTGATGTTGCCTGAGCAGTGTTCACGTTGAGCCTCCCTGGCCAGGGAACCTGAGTGAAGAGCTGGGAACACAACTGGCCATGGTTTGAGAAAGGGAATAGGGCTCAGGTAACTGCCTGCAGTATCAAAGACCAGAGACACTCCAGGGCCAGAGAAAAGTCTGTCTCAATCTCTCTTCACTTGATTTCTTTGAGACCAGGTGTGAAGTTGACTGACCCAGGCTGACAAGTCCTGGGAATTTTCTTGTCTCTACTTCACCAGAGTTGGGAATATAGGTGCACACTCACGCCTGGCTTTTTGCATGGGTCATGGGGATCTGAACTTGTATTCTCATGCTTACGCAGCAAGCAGACCTCCACCACTGTGGGCCAGTATACAAGAGGCTTTGCACTGAGATCTCTGGCCTGGCCTGGTGGGAGAGTTCCAGGGGAGGGAGGCGAGTATGGGCAGGTTCTGCTGCTGCAGTTGGCTCCACCTCTGTTTCTGCCATGACTTCCAGGTTATTCTGTGCAGCCCTGAAATGAGTCGGGTTGCGTTGGACCTATGAGAGGACAACTTGTCAATGAGGAGTGCAGCAGAGCATCAAGCGCGAGCTTCGGGAGAGCAGACCTCTTCCCAAGTGTTACAGCTCTTAGGACAGAACGTTCTCACACACCTCTAATCCTTCCAGATAGGATTCTTATCTACAGTTTTGGGGTGGGTAAGGGTCTGACAACAGCCACTTCTCATTGGTTTGGTCTGAGAGCTTTAGGGAAACCTTATTTGCATGGGGGAGCGCTTGGTGCTGCTCCTACATGACAGATGGTCACACACCTCTCTGTGGGGGTTGGGGGACTGTGGGAGGCTGTAACTGTGACAGGAGCCAGGGGCCTACGAGGCATGGTCGAACACCTTCTGTCCCATGCAGGCTGAAATCACCACCCACAGGGTCACTGGGATTCTAGACCTTTGTTTGATCTGGGACCAGGCTGTCTGTGCACAGCCCACCGCCCCACACACTACCCTCCAGCCATCTCCATAGTCTGAGGAGATGTTCTTAACACGTTTCTCCAGGTTTGGATCTGTTTGTTTGTTTGTTTGTTTGGTTGGTTGGTTGGTTGGTTGGTAAGGCTTGAATTGTATATAACAGGGTGTATCAATTTTATAAAAGTAGTAATTATTTTAATATACAGAATACTCTTCAACTACCTCCAATAGAATAATGTAGATGATGATGTGTGTGTAGGAGGGGGAAGACGTCTTACCCCAAACGCTAATAACGACTCCCTCTAGAATGATGGTTTTGAAGTTCTTTTGTGTATTTTCTATTTAATTTTATCTTGAAAGCATAGCAATCGGGATAGCATAAAGGAAAACAAACAAGAAGTCAGATGACCGCATGTAAGGCTTCAGTAGGGTGCAGGCGAGCCTGTTCCTGTTGATGCAGGCTTAGTGGCAAAGATGCTGAAGCTTGAAGATGTCTTTATCTTTTTGTTGTTTTGTTTTGTTTTTGTTTTTGTTTTGAGACATGGTTTCTCATTTTAGCCCTGAAGGTCCTGGGGGGAGGAGGGGGGTGCAGTTCTACTTAATCTGTAGACCAGGCTGGCCTCCAATTCAAAGACCCACCTGCCTCTGCCTCCCCAGTGCTGGGATCAAATGTGAGCATGCCTAGCCTAGCTATCTTTCTTATCGATGATTATCTGGCATCTACTCTGCCCACGTCTTTCTCCGATGCAAACATTTCCCCTTGCAAATAGGCCTGCGACGATCTATAAATCTGTCCTTTTAACCGAATGCTTTCTGCTTTGTTCCCACCTACTCTAATTTATTTGGAGAGACCCTGAAGCTGCTGGAACCATCCACCCTCTTGAAGTTAATGTATTCATTAGTTATAATTGCCTCCACAGTGTTCACTCCAATCTGAGTCTCCCAGTTGCTTAATGGTTTTGATTGGATGTTGAACACTTTTATCTGGGTTAATTTACTATTCATAGTACAATGATGGAGTATTCATTTTGTTACCCAGATTACAGCTGGAAATGGAGTTATGTATCACTCGCAGGAGGGCTGCTTGGAGCTTAGTGTTAAAATGCTTCTTGGGCGTTTTCAGCAGAAAGTGGTGCCCAAGAAAGCTGTCATTCATGTTCAGCACTTCTGCCCAAGCTTGAAGCTGTTCACAGACTTTCTGTCATGGCCCAAAATGAGGCTGCCACCTCCCTGGATTTGGTAAGGCATTTCTCTTAGCTTGAGGTCTGTGGGAAACACCTTGCAGATGTGGTCTACGGTCAGAAGATGTGAGAGCCAGTCTCAGATGCAGGCAGGGGTGCTAGGAAGTTGGTGTTGCACAGATTTCTTCCGAAACCCCCAAAGTCACACAACCCAGTGTTAGGACTGACCTCTTCCCTACAGGATGCCCAGAGTCAGCTAAGATCTGTATCTGCTTCAGGAATCTCAGTCTCTCCCCCCCACACACACACACACACTCCTTCTGTAGCCATTGGGGAATCCCCTCCTAGCTGTGGAGAAACAATTGGAAACTTAATCTCCTTCCAGAATCTCAATGAACTTCATCCCCTGCCTTCATGGTGAAAGTTGAATCCTCCACAGGAAGTTCTTTTTGAGGCAGTTAGACTAGTAGGTACACATGTTACCTCACTGAAATCATTTCTGCACTAGCTCATCCCAGACCACAGCCACCACGTTCCCATCTGCCTATGGTGCAGGTGTCTGGTGACAGGAATTTTCCAGGAAGGCTGCACAATAGGCTTGGCTAAGGAACAGGTACTGATGGAAGCCTGCCACACCCATACCCGGAAACTTCTGTAGCCTGTTCTACTCTTGGCCCTGCTGGTCTCTGCAAAGTGTTGGGTGCACTTGACATCTGCAGGCAAACCCAGGGCAAGTGTGCCAGCAGCCATGAGACTCAGCCATTTATAGGGATAACCCAGGACCATGCTGAGATGAGCTGTGAGGACACACGAGCTCTGGAACATTGAGCAGGTTCTCCTAGGACAAGATGGCACCAGCCTTGCACAGACCCTCCTCTCGCTCCTCTAATGGAGTTTCCATCACCAAATAACTTCTGCAGGAAATGTCTGCCTCTCCTGTGAATGCACAGGGGCCTCAGAAAATGTTCTGTACACAGGGGCACAGACAGAAATGCATGACAATGGGGTAGCCTGGGCAAAGTCTGGAAGTGAGAGTCTACTTCAAGATTAAAGGTGGCTAGGCGAAGGTACACCTGGGCATTTGAGCTTACAGTGACTCCTCTGTGCTTAATTGACTTAGAGGAATTTTGCCAATGAAAACAGTTAGCTAGAACATTCCAAATATAGTTGAAATTGTGGAAGGAAAGAAGGAAGGAAGGAAGGAAGGAAGGAAGGAAGGAAGGAAGGAAGGAAGGAAGGAAGGAAGGAAGGAAGGAAAGGAAGGAAGGAGATAGAACTGTGTAGACAAGTGTAGCTCGGAAAGGCACCACCATGGTCAGGACACTCTGGGTATGCTTGTCTTTGTATCATCTTTACACTGAAGGGTGGGAATAGTCATATACCCAGAAGATACCAGCCCATATGTGCAGTTGTGGGTTGTGTTGTCCAATCCCTGGTGAGATGCTTCCAGTAGGAATCTATCTAGGACTCTGCTCTTGTCTGATACCAAGAGCAGTACTCTCCACCATAGAGACATCAGACCCATGGCTGAGGATGGAGTCCCTCCTAAACGCCGTCCCTGAAGCCACTGGCCTCTGCAGCCTGGAGCATCAGGTTGGGAAGACCTGATGTCATGCACAAGCTAGAGTACAGTTTTCATTTTGTAAACGAGAAGCCACATTCCCCCTGGAATAGCAATCGGAAACAGACACAAACATCTGTTTGAATAATGAGCTGTTTGTCAGGCTTGCTCCGAAGGCAGAGCTGGTGCCAGGGAGAAACAGACATCAGGGATCCCCGCACAGGCAACACAGAATGCAGGCTGATGAGTGTCTAGGGAGCGTGCACACTTCCCCGCCAATGCCTCCCAGGTCCCCTGCCCTCCCACTCCCGGTCAGCTCATCAGGGCGAGGATGAGCCTGGGCAATCTTCATATCTAAAGATACAACCTTCTGGTACCAGCCTCGTCAGCAGATGCCCCACACCAGCCCCCACCTTTAGGGAGTAATTACCACATCTCCCCGGATGTTAACGGAGACAAATGTTCTGCTCTGTGCATTTTCCTATTTTAATTGAAGGAAAGTAACTAATTATCTTGGAGAAGCAGTCATTATTCCCTAGCTTCAGGCTGGCCTTTGCGAAAGATGACTCTGGGCCTTCTTGGGGCAGTCAATATGTTAACCGCTCATTACGGCCTGTGACTTGCAAGGAGAGTGGACAGCTCCAGACCCAGCAAGCCTGAGCTCTTCATCCAGCTCCAGGGGAAGAAGGGCACCTGTCAGATTTCCCATTTGCTGTAGGAGCCCAGGGCCAAAGACTAAGAAACTATGGCATCTCTAGTTCCCATGCTGCGTTATGACTAGACTCCACCAGCAGAGGGGGCTGACATGCTGACCGGTGGCCATGTTTACACTGGGCAGTTGGCCATGGAGATACAACTTAGTGGCCAGTAGTCACTGGCTGTCCACAGTTCTGTTCCAGGCTCACTCTTTAGATTTGCCTCCCCCAAGTCTGCTTCTGTCCCTCAGTCAGCCTCCCCGATTGGCATCAGCTCAAAACTTCTAGCTGACTCTCCTATTCTAGAGCTGTAGCCCCTGGAAACCAGCCCTCTAGGAGTACCCCAACCCAATGATAAGACTCACTAGGTCCATCTCTGCTCTGCTCCTACCATGAGCTGTGCTGACCTTCTAAAGTCTCTTTCAGAGGCTTGAAGCTCTGATGGAGCCCATGAGCCCCTCTCCCAAGCACCCTGGAGCTTTGCTATGGTCCTGATCTCCCTCCTCAGCACAGGGCTGGTGTCATGATGCCCAATGGTGGTATCACCCTGATGATGATGGCAAATGCATCATGAGCTTTTACTGAGTAACTTCTGTCATCACACTGGGCCCCTTCCACAGCGCCTTCATGAGACAGGAAAGCGAGACCCTTGTGCACTTCACAGGTAGGAAAGCCATGCTCAGAGTTTGCTGTAAACACTGGCAGGTTGGCTTATGGCCACAGACCAGTCCCAGAGTGCCTTGTACTTCTCAAAGACAAAAAGTTACTGGTTGGAGGCCAGAAAGGCGGTGTGTCCTTCTGCAAGTGTCTCCCATGTCTGTCTGGAGCTATGCTAGCTAGCCTTTGATACCATGTATCCAATGTATCAAGGGAGCAGCGTGCCGGGAATACTAGATACAAAGTACCTGAATCTGCAAGGGTGTAGCTCCTCTAGCTTTCTGTCCCATGCATGTACACAGTGAATACATTCAGTAATGAAACAGATGGATGGTAGAGATCTTGCCAGTTCCAGGAGCCACAGCTTTCTGCTCCACACTGAGACAGACAACCCTTCTGCAGCCTCACACTTCCTGGCTTCCCTTCACTTGGCACCTGCTGCTCTGGGTTGAAAAATCTGGTCACCTTAACACTTCTCTTTCCAGGCTCCAGGCCAAGAGAGAGGCAACTGGCTGGCTTTCTGCCCTCACATTCTCCCAGTGTCTAGCACTGTGTCTGACACCTACTGGGTGCCAGTCATTAATGTCAAGTCTCTCAAAGCCTGGCAGCTGCTGAGAGTGTTCAGTCTGTTTTCCCAGATGAGAAACAGCATGACCCTGCTTGGAGGTGGGACCTAGATGTGACAACTGTCAGAACAGCAGGGCAGGGCCTTGGAAACCTCTGCTTTTCCTTCTGACACTGAGGACCAATAGATATCCTTGGGGTCAGCTTTCCGCCATGACCTCCCTGGCCACTCCTCCACACAGAGAGGCTATGTGAGCCCTTAAAGGCTGCTCTTAAAGCAGTGTGGACAGAGACGACCAGGAGTGAGCCCACATCCCCAAACATAGCCTGGGCAGGAGTGGCAGACTCCTGGCTGGCATATGGCAGCTCACCGTGACTCTAGATATTCCAGACTTCAGTCTGTGCAGGTAAATACACACCAAATGGGTTATGTCCTGTCTTTACCCCACTGCTGGCTGCCAGCTCCTCACCCCCATTATACAAAGGAAAACCGAGCCTCAGGATATAGATGGCCATTTCTTCTATGGTCACTGTTTCCCAGATGAATGTTGGTTTTCATGCATGGTGGCTGGACTTTCCCACAATGTCATCACCTCCCCAAAAACCAGTGCACGTCAGATGCAGGACCAGATGCAGGGTTAGTTTTATCCAGAGCAGATGTGGGTTTCATCAATGCCACACAGTTGTGACCTTAGAACACACACAGTGCCTGATTAGCTCCTGATGAGGAAGTGAACCCAGCTAACAGCCGACCTTTAAAGAGCATCCGCTGCCTCGAGAAATATATGAAGCAAGGGGAAACCCTGCTCTAACTGCAGGCTCACGACTTTGAGTGTCTCTGCTCTCTCCTTCAGGATGGTCTGAAACAAACCAAAATACTTCCTTTTCTCCAAAAAGCACGCCCATGCTGCCCAGAGACCTTGGCTGAATTTCTCCTTTAGTGCTTCAGACAGAGAAGGTCCAGATCATGAGCAGGGCTGGGCATAAACCCTGAAATGGAATAAAGCCCAAAGCCACTCAGGATGTTGTGTTGACCTTGCTGCCCTTGTGGAAGTATCCTGATCCCCAAAGAAAACATGGGTCCATTACCTTCTAAGCCTGGTCCTCTGGGTCTCTGATGGAAGAGGGTACAGAGAGGCAGAGTTAGCTAGGGACATCTTATTTCTGAGGTGAGAAGATGCCCAGGCTATTCTCTTAGCATGAGATGTTCTCAAGAAGATAGTGTCAGTAGCTGTTTGATGCCAGCTGCTGCCTCTGGTCTCATGGTCCACCACTTCCCAGCTCTGCAGAGCTGGTGTGAGCATGCATGGACTTCTCTGCCTCCGAGGGCCTCTGCTGACTGTAGATCACATGTCCATCTCAGCATGGCATACACCAGAAGTGGTTTATTTGTCTCATCTTCCTCCTGCCCAGCAGGGTGGCAAGCTTCGGAGCCAGTTTCATGTGTCCAGCTGGCCAGCTAGTCCTGGTCCTCCTTCTTATGGCCCCTACACTAATGACATGTTATCACCCATGCAGTCCAGAGAAACAAAGACTCGGCTCTCCTGCCACTCAAATTCAGGTGGTTTTTGTCTCCAGAACCCCTGGAGGGAACCATTCCTGATTTGGGTTTTGCTTCACACCCCCAAAACCGTGCCTGTGACTGGAGATACCCGGTGGCTGGTTTCCCAAAGGCACGGGGACCTAGGTGAAGGCAGATAGATGCAGGGCTGGGCTAAAGGAACATCTGCAGCATGCCCTGCGTCTTCCCCTCTGACATCAGATTTCCATGTTTAGAAACATGGAATTGCCTGCTTTCTTCAATAAAGTTGTTCTAAATTGAGCCCATGGGGTGAATATCAGTATTTGATTTCCTCTCGGCTGTTGGTACACTGAAGGAGCAACATGATGGTGGGTTTCTGAACGTGTGCTAATTTCATGTATTCCTAGGTCCTGGTCACAGAGGCATACTGCATTCTTTCTTCGCCAAGAGAGATACAGAGACCTGTGTGTTCCCAACACCAGCAGAGACAGTCAGGACATCCTGGTCCTGGCAGAATCTCTGAGAATGCTTGCTTGATCTCCCGCAGGGAGTGCTAGTTTTGAGATTAGGGGAAATAATTAAGACAACACAGGACTCTGGGGACCAACCATCACACAGCAAGCAGGACTGAAAGTCTACTTTGTTATTTTTTTTACTTTGCTTTTGAAACTACTTAGCGTACAAGGTAATAGGCTCCACCTCCACCAGCCATTGTGCAGTGTTCATTCCCCCTCCCCCTTCCCATCCTACGGGACTCTTCACCCCCAGCTTCACTCTTGTTGGTCTTGGCTCCTTTTTTAAAGGCTCCAGCACTCTTCTCTTCTCCCCTCCCCTCCTTTGCACATGGCTGGCTGCTCCAGGCTCTCGGGGCTGTTTTCTTGTTTGGCCACGGGGTGATTTGTGGTGTTCTCAGGAGTGTGAGAGCAGAGGGTCCTTTCTGGTACTTTCTCCCGGGAGTGCGGAGATCCCCTGAGGAGATTGTGTACTGCCACCAAAGCAAAGCTGGATTTCGAAGGCAGGAGAGTCTCCAGAGGTGGAAATGCCCACTGTGCAGTAAGGCAGGACCGTGAGAGCAGGACCAGCCTACCTCCTCAAAGGCACAGCATGACTCTGTGCAAGAATAATATCAACCAGATGGGTGGAGCCTCAGGACTCAGCTTCCCAAATACCTAGGGCTGCCATGGAGACTGGATTTATCTCAGAAAACATCTCCATTGGGTCCTAATATCACCTGTCTCCAAAGCTCACATGACCCCAAGCTGGCACTCTTTATTCTTTATAGCTGGACTCTATTTTAAGGTGAGGGGAAGATGAAATGGAGAGACTCCATCTCTAGCCTGTACTAATCTTTGCAGGTCTGAGCAGCCAACATCTGTGCAGATGTGTCCTTCCTCACAGAAACCCATTGCACTCACACTGTGCACCAGGGGACCTTTGCTCAGAGGGAGGCTGTTGGCTCCAGCACTTGCCACAAGAGACTAGGAACATAGGAATAGACCCGTGGGTTTGCAGGCTGCCAGACAAGTGTGTATTACATCTGCAACCATCATCATATTGGGCAAAACAAATAACCTCACCTAGGCCTGTCAAAGGTTGAGAATCATAGTTGGGTATAAATTCCCTCCAAATGTCCATATCCTCTGAATGATGGAACCCTCCAGTGTTGACTGAAAAGTAAGCTTCTGAATGTAATGTTCCCAGATTAAAATATAGCATCTATCTTTATTCACACAATGGTTTGTCTCGGAGAAAACCTCTGAGCTACATTTTGGGAGGCAGATTCAGTGGCAGGTTACAAAATTTATCTCTAGAGAGAAAGACAATGAAAATACATACAAAAGCCGTTGTCGTCAGCACAAAAGTGGGAGAGGATTTGTGGAAGGGCGGCCCTCATCGGATGTGAGATCCTGGGTGCCTGGAGGATCCAGCTCTCATTCCAGAAAGCTGAGTTAGACAGAAAGAGGAAAATGATCCAGTGAGTGTCAAGAGATGCAGAAAAGATGAGGGGAGTTGGTTAGACAGGTCTAGAGGAGCTGACGCCAGTGGCCAAGGCTGTCAGACATGTGCCAGCCTTTGCAAGGTTCTGATACCCACCCCATTCTGCAAATCAGGAAACCAGAACAGAGGTCAGAGCCTTACCCGAGGTCACTCACAAAGCTGGGGGCACACCTGGGGTTCAGATCCAGGCCAGGCTCCAGAGCTACCACCAGGTGTTGCATGTTGACGTGAGCGTGTGTGTGTGTGTGTGTGTGTGTGTGTGTGTGTGTGTGTGTGTGTGTGACAAGTAGACATGTGCCTCCCCTCTCGCAGAGACACAGTTGGAATCTTGGAGACTGAGGTTTTCACCCTGGCACGCATCCCTGAGGTAGTGTGGAACACTGGACCTTCTTTCTATAAATGATCAGAAGGAAGTGTCAGGGTCTGCTTTCAGAAGCCTGCATGCACCAGGTAGAACCTGGTTATGCATGGACACCCCCCGACACACACACACACACAAGCTAGTCTGTGAACTTCTGTCTAAGAACACTGCTAACCAATACAGATCTTCTTGTGAGACCCCCTTGTGAAGGGACTAAGCAGTATAGTGGGGATGTAGCTCAATTGTGCAAATGCATCATAAGCCACTTGAGATCCAGCACAGAGACAAAGTGTGTGAGTCATGTCACCGGAGGCCACAGAGGGAGCATGGTATCAAAGGCTATTGGGTTTGTTTTGTTCCCTTTCAACCTGATTCGTATTTAAAACGGAATTAAGTTCTGCAGAAGAAAGCACCCATCCAAGCTTCTCTCCAGAGGTGGGGCCTCCATTGCATCAGCCTAAAGATCTCCCGGGGCCTTCAAGTCAAGAAGGGAACATCAAGTAATGGGATCATTTCCATGCAAGTGAAGGAGGGTGGACCTCTGGCAGCCAATCAGAAATGGATGTTGGCTGTACCTGCGGTGGTGGCCAATTCTGTAGCAATCCGGGAGCCTGATTTATCTCGTGGTCTGTTGCTTAAATCTCCACCTAAGAGAATCACCCTTCTGGCTGTGTGACTTCCACATGAAATATGTTTGATCATAAGAGGAAGAGAGTGAACCCAGTGCCATCTACATTGCAAAGGGGGGGTAGGAGCCTGTGTGGGCATGTCAGGATGAATAAGCCTGCATGTCGGGGCCAAGCACCCCAGAAACAGGTTCCCAGGGGGTTTCTGATTGCGATGCCGAGAGCTATCACCACTTACTCTTCAGTCTCCTCTCCTCTACCCCTGCCTTATCATGGCTTCCATGCTAGAGTTAGAGTGAGATGCCACGGAAGGACCTGAGCATAAATGAACTCCAGGAAGGGAGGAGGGGAGGGACAAGGGAAGGAGGAGGGAAGTGGGGAGGGAGGGAGAAAAGAATGAGGGGAGGAAGGAATGAGAGAGGACAGAGAGATGATAGAAGAGACAGCAGAGGAGAGAGGCAGGAGGGAGGAGTAAAGAGGGGAGGGAGAAAGGAAGGAAGGAAAAAGGGAGGGAAGGAAGAGGGAAAGGAGGAGAAAGGGGAGGAGGAAGAGGGAGAAAGAGAAATCAAGGAGGAGGGAGGGAGGGAATGAGAAAAGGAGAAGGAGAAAGAGAGTGGAGAGGAAGGAGGAGAGGAAGGAAAGAGGGGATGGGGAGCTGACTGCCCCCCCCTTTTCCTCTTGCTCAGGGCAGGGCTTTGTCTCTCTCTACAGGAAGTGCTCTCTGCACCTGGGAGAAGCCAGGGAGCATTCTGTCCTAATCTCAGTGAAGGAAGGGGAGGTGTTGGGAATCAGTTTTCCTTCTCCCTGGTCTGAGTCCACAGCGCTTCTTCAAAGGCCATGTTCATAGAGCTGTGGGTCGCTGCAAGCCCTCAGAGCTCTGGCTCTGTTCTGATAGGCACGCTTGCACATTTGCCCTCTAGCCACACTAGGGCTGGCCCAGTGGGCACTCTAGAGAAGGAAATCAGCACTGTATGGGAAATGGGGGCACTCCCAGCAGCCGTTGGTGGTGGATGAACCTGAGCAAGATGCAGGAGAAGGTAGTATGCAGAGGCATGGCTGAGTTGTCATCCTGTGTGCCATCTGCAGGACCAGACTTGGGAACAGGGGAGGGGGCTGAGTTCAGAGCAGGACATAGAAGGCAGAGCTTCCCATTGTTAATGGTGGTAGTTCGAAATGTTCTTTCTTTTAAAAAAATGATTATTTGGTTTTATTGTATATGTATGAGAATTGCTTGCATGTCTATAAGTGTACTATTGCCTCAGAAAGGCCAAAAAAGGGTGCTGGATCCCCTGGAACTGGAGTTACAAATGATTGTGAGCCACTGCATGGGTGCTGCCAACTGAACCTGGATTCGGCAAGAACATTGAGTGGGCTTTGAGGTTTCAAGTGCCCACGCCATTTTCAGTTAGTTTCTTTCTTCCTCTGCCTTGTGCTTGTGGATAAGATGTCATCTCTCTGCTACTGTTCCCCTGGTGTGCCGGCCTGCTGACATGAACTCATTCCTGATGGCCACCAGCCTGAACCCCCTGAAACTGTGAGCCCCCCAAATAAACGCTTGCTTGTATAAGTTTCCTTGTTCACAGTGTTTTAACCTAATAATAGGACAGTAACTCAGACACGGTGGTGTGGTGCATCTAGCCTACAGAATACGACAGAGCCAGAGTCTCCACCTCTGAGTCACCTGCAGGATAGTTACTGAAGATAACCTCTCCAAGTGAGGGCACCACAGGATGGAGGCCATGGACCATGAGGGAGCAGGTGGACACTAGTGTCTTTTTAACTCAACGGTGGAAGTCCCGGAATGTCACTTGCTCCTCATCCTCCCAGAATAGGGACAATCTAATAGCAGGAAACAGAAGATCAGGTGTTTTTAGTCATCATCCCAAGGGGTGGGGGTGTTGAGAAGGCTGTGAACTGAAGCCCAGCAGACCTTCCATGTTGGGGAATTGAAACACAGGCAGGGTAACCCCACGTTCCCAGCGGGTGGGTGAGGGAGGACACCATCTTTAATCTGTCAGAGTTTTAGCACTACAGCCTGGAAAATGCAAGCTGGGACCTGGGTGGTTGTGCTGCAGAGAATAATGTGACAATATCTGCTGCCTCATCAGTTCCTGTCGCTCGCTGCCTCGGACACAGAAAATATCAAAGCCACTCATAAGCGCAGAATCAGATGGAGTGCTGAGGTGTGGCTTCCTGGACAAGGGTTCTGAAGACCTTGCACCTCTGTGTCATTTTGAAACTTGTGAGTGTTTTTTTTTTACCTTAAGCCTCTGTCCCTGCCTGCACGACCCACACCCCTACCCATGCTTTAACTGAGTTGATGTCCAGGGCTTGCTACTGCCCTGGGGATGAGGTACTATGGACACCTGGGCTTTCTGAGTTTCCAGATGATGCCCCCGCCCCTGTTCCCAGAACATCTTCTGGGACCCGTGGGAGAGATGCCAAGTAAGATCTGAATGACCCACTCGACTCTTTTCCAAAGTCGTGACATTGGAAACTGCACTGGAAGCGACCCAAGCTTCCTTATTTGGAGAAATTTGTTGTACACAGCATGAAGATGAGGTGACCCCAGAGACAGCGGCAGCAGCATGGAGACTGACACCTCCACGGACACCGGGTGGGAGATATACTGTTTGGTTTTTGTCAGTTTGACACACTTATACATATCTGGGAGGAGGCCACTTTAACTGAGGAAAGGCCTCCATAAGATTGGCCTATAGGCAAGTCTGTGGGACATTTTCTTAATTGACGACTGATGTGGGAGGGGTCAGACCATTATGGGTGGTGCTATCAATGGGCAGGTGATCCTGGGTTATATAAGAAAGCAGGCTGAGCAAGCCATAAGGAGCAAGCTCCTAGATAGTGACACTCAAGGCTTCTCCTTCAGTGCTCCCATCCAAGTGATTGTCCTGACTTCCTCTCCTAACTTCCTGCTTTGACTTCCTCCCCTGACTTTCTGTTCTGATTTCCTGCTCTGACTTCCTCCCCTGACTTTATAATATGACTTCCTGCCCTGACTTCCTGCCCTGACTTCCCACCCTACCCAGACTTTCTCCCTTGACTTCCTCCCCTAACTTCCTGCTTTGACTTCCTGCCCTGACTTCCTACTCTGACTTTCTGCCCTTATTTCCCTTCCTGACTTCTTCCCGTGACTTCATAATATGACTTCCTATCCTGACATCCCTTCAAGCTTTATTATAAACTGAGATAATCCATGTCCCCACTTGCTTTTGGTCAGTGTTTTATCACAGCAATAGAAACCCTAAGACAGGTGACATAGGTTGAAGATAGTGTGTCCACACTCCCTTTTCTCCTACAGTAAGATGCTGCTCTACACCAGCCTCTCAACTTACATGGGACTCAAGGAGGACAAAGCACCTGCTAAGCTGGCTCTTTAAGTTTGAAGACCAAACTATCATTTAAGTAGAGTGTGCTCTACCTGTGTGTCTCCACCCCTTTGCGAACTAAACTCACGGGGATCGATTAAGACCGTCAGAAAATATAGATATTTACGTTATGATTGATTATAGTAGCAACATCACAGTTATGAAGTGGCAACAAAAATAATTTTATGCTTGGGTGTCACTACAACATGAAGAACTGTATTAAAGGGTCACAACCTTTAGGAAGGGTGAGGGCCACTGATCTAAGTCCACTGTGTGAAGAATTTCATGAGCCCAGGAGACGAAAATCAACTACAAGTGTACACACATTTCTTATATAGCACATGGGATGTTAGCAGGCTCCTCAAAAGAGGACATGGTTACACACACACACACACACACACACACAACACACACACACACAAGCAATGAGTGACCCCATGCAGGTCTCTGAGCATTGGAAGGAACAGGAGATGGGCCAGATGAGCCTTCGAAGCAGTGATGGTCGGCATAGGCACAGGTGGGCTGAGGTCCTGATAAATGACAGGAAGGAAATGGGAGCAGTGAGAGGAATCACAGTGTGCTCCCACAGAGTGCTCCCAGAGTCTGCTCTCAGTGTGCCTTCATAGTGTGCTCCTGCATTGTGCTCCTGCATTGTGCTCCTGCATTGTGCGTGTTCCTGCAGAGTCCTTCCACCACGTGCTCCCGCGGAGTGCTCCCACAGCATGCACCCACTTACTTCAGGTAAGCTGACCTTTGTCAGTACCTAGCTTGTTCTTCCCACGAGAATAAGTAAAAAGCAGAGAGCCCCTGAATTATGGCTGTGTGCAACTGTCATCCCAGCTTCTCCATTCAAGAAACGTCATAGAAATGCGAGCTTTGTTAAACTTAACAGCAGCATCTTCTAAAGCAAGAGAGGGGACTTCATCATCAGCACTAGGGCAGACCTTTGCAGTGACACAGCTGTTTGGGGTCTCCACATTCCTGTATCTAACTCCTTATCCATGATATGTAAGTAACTCCTGACCCCAACTCACTGGCTTATTAAGTTGGGTTTTGGTGAAACTGTCCTTTGGTCTGTCATGGTGCCAACCTGGGGCAAATAGATGTCTCTGTGTGTCTCCCCAGAAAAGTTAATGTAAGCTGCTGCCCACACATGGGCATAAAAGTCTCAAAGATGAGATTGCATGATCCTGGCTGCGGGCTGTGAACAACGCAACTGAGGCTGAACCACCCAAGGGTGCTGCATCTACAGAGGGATCCCAACATGGCGGCAGTTGCATGGACTTTGCCATCTGTCATAAGACATGTACCTAAGGCTGAGCTACCTGGAGGCAGAGTGCCCATGAAGGAACCCAGGTTGTCTGAGGTCTTCCATGTGGTATGGAGTGGTATACCTGCTCTGTAAGTAGGGTCTGCTGCAGAGATGTTGGGATGGTGGTTGAACTGTATGTCTGCGTTGCTTTAAGGAGTACTAAAGAAAGATAGAAGCCTGGGTTCACCACACCCTGAAGAAGCACCACACCCTGCCCTGGGACCCCAAATGTATCTGTTGGTGCTGCAGTTTAAAATTACCTCTAGAAAAAGAGACAATGCAGGGGGTTGGGAATGATGTAGTGTTAGAACTGGAAATGAGCAATCAATATGCTAATTACACCCAAGAAACATGCAAATGGGCTTCTAACCTTTCTGAAGGAAACATCTGCCCCCTTTCTAGCAAAGACATCCGAGAGTCCATGGTAGGGGAACCTATGGGCTAAACACTGGGCAGCCAGGCAAAGAAAGGCAGGTGATGTTTGGAAAGAAGTATCTTTGGTGTGTGGGGGATGGGCCGTGGGGTAAGTGCTCTCTGCACAAGCACAACACTGGGGGTGGGGGATGGGGTGGGAACATGGAGTCTACCCTAACACCACATGACCAGCTGGGTGTGGCAGGTGCACCTGTAACATCAGCACTGGGAAGCAAGTCAGGCAGACTGTGGCCCTCATTGCCAGTTGGTCTAATGGATTTGTGGGCTCCAGCCTAGTGAGAGACCCTGTTGCAAACCTACAGTGGAGAGCTGTAGAGGAAGTCACCGGACATTGACCTCTGGCCTCCATATACACAAGATGGCACATGCTGCTATGTGTGCGTGCGTGTGCACGCGCACACACACATACACACACACACACACACACACACCATTCTTAACTCTATCATTAGCAACTTTGAGCAACTGGGAAGCTGTAGTCACATGCACACATGCAAACTTACTTTCTGAGTGGTCATAGGACAAAGTGAAAGCCTGCAATGGACTCCAAGGGGCAGGAGGGACTCACATCCGCCTAGCCCCTCCTCCTTTAGACCTTCTCTGGCTTTCAACAGAGCTGATTCTGTCCCCACTGCCTACTCCCCACTCCTCATTTCTATAGGACACCCTGAGATTTCCCAGGTGGGTGAACAACGCCCACTGTGTAGGAAGAGGAGTAGGGGATATGGATCTGGGAAGAATGGATCTGGGTGTCTAGGGAGGGGACAAAGCTGTGTGAGCTTCAGCTGGGCTCTCTCGAGGACAGCACAAAGCACAGGACACAGGCTTCCCAGCAAGTGAAGGAAGGAGCATTCACAGGGGTGAACTGGCAATGTGATTCTGTCACGTGGTCAACAGTGCAATAGTGGGGGGCTGGGGTGGGAGCAGGGCTGAGTCCAAAATACAGGAGTCAGGGCAGTCCCTTCTGGGTTTTCACTGACTTAAGTTTGTGTGTGTGTGTGTGTGTGTGTGTGTGTGTGTGTCTGTGTGTGTCTGTGTGTGTGTCTCTCTGTGTGTATGTGTATGCGTGTGTCTCTGTGCATCTATGTATCTCTGTGTGTGCATGTGTATCTGTGTCTGTGTGCATATGTGTGTGCTTGTGTGTGCACTTTGTATGTGCCTGTGTGTGTGCTCTTGTGTGTATCTGTGCATATGTGTCTATGTCTGTGTGTGTCTGTGTGCAACTGTGTGCACTTGTGTGTGTGTGCTCTTGTGTGTCTCTGTGTATATATGTCTGGGTGTGTCTGTGTGTCAGCTTGTGTCTGTATGTGCATGTGTATGCTCTCGTGTGTGTCTGTATTTCTGTTTCTGTGTGTGTCTCTCTGTGTGTGCTCTTGTGTATGTTCTCTCTCTCTCTCTCTCTCTCTCTCTCTCTCTCTCTGCCCCCCCCCCGTGTGT
Source organism: Mus caroli (assembly GCF_978045245.1). Lineage (NCBI taxonomy): Eukaryota > Metazoa > Chordata > Mammalia > Rodentia > Muridae > Mus > Mus caroli. Next base: position 3,093,035 of record NW_028227257.1, read on the forward strand.
GTGTGTGTGTGTGTGTATGTATGTGCGAGTGTGTGTGTGTGTAGGTGTGGGAGTTAACATCAAGTCTTACTACTTATGCAATGCCACCTTATTTTGGGACAGGGTTTCTCACTGTCCTAGAGTTCACCAAGTAGTCAGGGTGGCTGGCCAAGGAGCCCTAGGACCTTCTGTCTCTGCATTCTTTGTGCAGGGATTACCAGGTACACAACCAGTTCCAACTGGTTTACAGGAATGTGGATGTCAAACTTTTGTCCTCACGCATGTCAGGCAAGCGTTTTATGGACAGAGCTTCCCCCAAGCCCTCGATTAGTTTATCAAAACAGAGTCTTGCTTTGGCCTTGAACTCATAGATTCTAAGCACAGGCTGCCCTACCTACCTTCTTCAGTTAATTTTTGAAGGGAAATATGAAATGTCACATTCACAGGACAGGCCTGGGGATTTGAATATCGTGGCTGAGTCGTGTAGCCTCAGCTGGATCTTGCCTCTCTCTTCACTTCGAGAACTGGGGTAAGTGCCTTGGCCTTTCTGAGCCTCACTCTCATCCAGCAGGTGGACAGCACACTAGCACCATCAGTCCATGGGCCAGTGCCTGCTATAGACACCTAGCAGGATGCCAGTGTTGCTGCTGTTGTCTGTCACTAATATTCCCCTGTGTTTCTCACCCCACCTCAGATTTGCTTGGACTCTGCTAAGCATCCAAGCCTGGCTCTGGGAAGCACTTGTCTGGAAGTCTGGCCAACCAGCAACCTTCTGTCACTTGCCTGTCAGGGGAGATGGTGCCATGCTGTAGAACTACTTCCTGCCACTTCAGCTACAGGGACTTCTCCAGGGTCCCTGGCAGAGAGAATTCTGTGTAACCAGCTGTCCACACATCTTGTAGAACAACCACAGGGCTTCCCGAGTGGACCTTCTCTGCCCCAGGCTCCACTTGGCAAATTAACCATCACCCTGGAGCCGGAAGCTGTGGCAGGCAAGGCCACTTGACATTCACTTTAGAGACACACTTGTTCACATACACTCCAGATGCCCACCTGCTGCTCTGGGGTCAGGTACTGACTCTGGAGGAGTGCTAGCATGAGGATGGAGCTTCCAGCCAGACCCAGCTTGTCCCCAGCTGGAAGTCCTGTCCCCAGCAGCCTCCTCTATGTTGATCATCCTGTGCTAGCCATGTGTGCCCTCCTGTGCTCTAACTAAACATCTGAACTATTGGGACCCAGAAAATCTGGTAGAGATGGCACCAAGGCCAGGCTTAAAAGCAGTTGAAGTGGACACTGTAGGGTGTGAGTAGAATATTGAGTGTAACTCCAAGAAGCCTTCAGATTCCTTCTGGGACACGAGAGGTGTGAACAGCCTGGAGCCTTAAAACTTCTCCCTTTTGTAAATACAGATAAGCTTCTGTAATCCTGAACTCGGTGCATATTAACAAGAATCAAGACACAAGTTGATCCAGGGTGGGCAAGAAAGACGGTTCAGGGCCTTGGACTCCTCCAGGCTTCCTGGTGTCCTAGAATTGGACATGTTCTGTCTGGCTAGAGAACTCAAGTGGGATGCATGGGGCAGCAAGAGGTGATTTTTCTCTCCTGCTCCTTCGGTCATCTCTTTTCCATCCTATTGACATGCAACAATGTAGAGACATGTGTTATGCTTATTTCAGCAGGTGAGCTTCAGGAAGCAAAAAGTATGTGTGGAAAGGATTCCAGTAGAGTGGAATTCTGCAAGAAGTCTGTCTGCTCTCTACCCACCAGGTTCTAGAAAGCACATACACACGAAGCTCTGATAGTTCCACAGAGCACAGGAGTGAGCTGCTTCAAAGAGCACTGCAAAGCCTATGGCAGCCCAGCCTGCTCCCAGTGCCTGACACCACAGCTGCCCCTAGAGCTTGTACCCAAGCCCCACACCAGCAGCATACACCACATTCACAGCCTGCCTTAATATACCCAGTCTCTCCCAAAGCCTGATCCTTCCTTCTGCATCCATAACCTGCCCCAGAGCCACCACCTGGCGCTTGAACTTTCAAGAGCCTTCAGGCTCATTCCCTGCTCCCTGCTGCCAGCATGGGGTGCTCCAGCTGCATCTACTCAGACTGGGGTTATTGACATCAATGTAAGCAGCCCTCTGGAAGAGTTTGTGGGAGTCACTTGTGAGTGGTGTCCCATCACCCATCTGAGGATCTACTTGTGTTGTCCAAAGAGAGGGCTGTTCCATGTAGATGTTTTGGCTGCCCCCCTGTCCCTAGGCACATGGCATCCCTCTTCTTGTAAGGTCCCACTAGACACTTTACAGTGAGCATTTTGTTTCCTATGCGGGGGTGGGTCTGATAAACACTAAAGAAAGTGGTGCCCTAGGCAATAGGCACATGCTTGCCCTGCCAGGCTTCCGCCAGCTCATCACAGACACTGTGGCTGGTGGGAGGGTGAGCCTGACATTTCAGAACTTTCAGATAACAGGCAGCCCTGCAAGGACCATCTCTTCCTCGAAGGGCTGCCAATCCAGTGGTCTTCAATTGCAAGAGAAGGAATCATGTCTGCCTGCACTGGGAACCTTGACCTTGCCTCATACAGTGGTCTGTTTGTTTATAACATTACCATGTTTATGACGCACACTGGCCTGTGTAGTCCTTTATCTATGATCAGCACAAGTCAGAGAGAATGTGCCATGATCTTAGAGAAGATCCCATGCCCTTACTGACCTCCAGAAATGAACCTAACACACCATCATCATCCAAAAAGGACAAAATAGTGGAAAATCAGGTCAAAAAAGTCCTACTTGAAACAGTTTAATTTGGACAGCTTTCTCCTCCTCCTCCTCCTCCTTTTCCTTCTCCTCTTCCTCCTATTCTTCTTCCTTTTCCTCCTCCTTCTCCTCTTCTCCTTCTAAGTTTTTGGAGACAGGGTTTCTCTGTATAACAAGTCCTGACTGCCCTGGACTCCACTTTGTAGACGGGGCTAGCCTGGAACTCATAGAGATATCCTTGCTTATGTCTTCCAACTGCTGGGATTGAAGAGGTGTGCCACCATGCCCTGCTGGTCAGCGACTTCTAAGCTCTGTGCTAAACTTTTGGGGCTACTGAGCAGTGTGCCCCTTCACTCAGCTAAGCCAGTGCAAGGAGTCAATAACTCACTCCAGGTGGCAAGAAGGGCTTGTGTCTCAGCAGGAGATGCCACCTAGGAAAGAGGGTCAGAAGTCAGCACAACTCAACTCCAAGCAGCTAAACTTGTCTTGAGCTTTCCATGAGCTTCTGGGACTCAGGTGATTTCCTTCCTTCCTTCCTTCCTTCCTTCCTTCCTTCCTTCCTTCCTTCCTTCCTTCCTCCCTCCCTCCCTCCCTCCCTCCCTTCCTCCCTCCCTCCCTTCCTTCCCTCCCTCCTTCCTTCCTTCCTTCCTTCCTTCCTTCCTTCCTTCCTTCCTTCTTTCTCTCTCTTTCTTTCCTTCTTTCTTTCATTCCTTCTTTCTCTCTTTCTTTTTTCTTTTTCTGTCTTTCTTTCTGCCTTTCTGTCTTTCTTTCTGCCTTTCTGTCTTGTCTTTCTTTCTGCCCTTCTATCTTTCCTTCTCTCTTTCTTTGTACACCCTCGCATACAATTTTATGTTTGTGAGCTGATTCTTTTATACAGAGTGGGATACCAGCTTTAAAAACCTCTCTGAAAAAAAAAAATGCCTCAGGCCAGCCATGGAGAGACAAAGGTGAGAAGAACCACCCCAGACAGCCCAGGGAAGATGTTGCAGCTGAGTGGGAGCAACCCACCAGGCTCTGGGAAATGTGGGTACAGCCAAGACCTGTGCAAACCTGGGGACACGTTCACAGCAGGGAGTCCTGCCAGGAGTCTCTTCCCTTTCAGCTCTTTATCCCTTTTGAGTGACAGAACCAGGACCTGTCATTATCCAATGAAGCTCATTCTGTGCCTTATCTGTTTTTCTGGGCAATACAAACATCTGGGGCTGGAATTCTGCTGTGCGCACTGGTTCACACCTGGCCCGATCCCCGAATCCCACATTCCCATCACTTGGGCTCCTGAAACAGTGTGTCTACAGCCCTCACGACACCAGATCCAGCTGGAAACGGAAACATCAGTTTCTGTTTTCAAAATGTTGAATGGCTTCTGCCAGCAATGTGTCTCACGCCCGCAGCCATAAAGCCCGGCAAAGAAATAAGTTGGCTGTGATAATGTCTGTAGTGTATTCTAACTCAGAAATGTGAGGATCCATCCAACCATAAGAACTGCTCCATAAACGGGGTTACCGCTGTAAGACAGAATGCTATCGAGCTGTTTTATGTTGTGTGGGAGAAGAGGGCAATAGGGATGTGTTCACAGTATCGGGAACAGAAAACAGATGACCAAACGTTGCTTTCTGCGGAATACCAATTGTGTTTAAAAAGGAACGAGCTGCCATGTTGGTGCCAGCTCAGAATTTAACACGGAACCAGGACTCGCAAATTTACGGCAGCTACTTCTTGTAGCAGAAATTCAGGTGAGGATCATTTTTCCCCCTCTTAGTACATTTAAGTGTCTAAACTTCCCATAATAAACAAATAGTGTGTTTATAATCAAAACTAGGTATTCAAGGCATTACAAAGCTGTCAAGCTGCGCCACAAAATTGATTTTATTACCAGCGAAAACTGACAGTGATTGCTAGCCTCGCTGTTATGACAAAACACACAGAACATGAAATTTATCATTTTGACTGTTTCGAAGCGTACAATTCAGTGGCGTTAAGTACATTCACATATCTAACCGCCACGGCCATGAAGTTCCAGGATGTTCTCATCACCATAAAAGGAAATTCGAGGTGACTAAAATAGTCACAACTCATCGCCCTAACCCCCTAGTCTGCAGAGGTGATTAATCGCATTCTGTCTCTGGATTTACCACTTCTGCACACTTCACAGAAATGGGACCATGCAGCAATCTGTTTCTTGATTCCTTCACTACTCATAGAAGCTTTAAGGATATTAACTGTTTGTAGCATGTATCAGGACTTTATCCCCCTTCCTGGGTGAGTAATATTCTATTTCGTGGATATACCAGCTCATCTGCTCATTATTTTGACGTCTGGCTCATCGACCTCCGGCTATGGCAAATTACATAGTTATGAACGGGCCCCTGGAAATGTTTGTTTGACAATCTATTTTCAATTCCTTTGGGTTCATCTTCTGAGGTGAAGGTCCCATGTGACATAGTAATTCTATGTTTAACTCACTGAAGAATTGCCAATCTGTGTTACACAATGTCCACTCAATTTTACATTCTAGATTTCTTTTTTAAAAATTGTATGTGTATGAGTGTTGGTGCTTTGATTGCATGTATGTCTGTGCACCGTATTCATGTCTGGTTCCTGTGGAGGTCAGAAGAGGGAGTCAGATCTCCTGAAACTGGAGTCACAGGTGGTTGTGAACTGCCCAGTGGGTGCTGGGAATCAAATGAGTCAGCACTCAGGTGATTTCCTGTAAACCTGTTTCCCACCTTAATTTGTAAAATAAAGGAGAGCTGATGATTGGGCAGATAAAAGGGAAGGTGGAGTGGAAGGTTGAGAGAGAGGATGCAGAGGAGGAGGAAGAAGAAGAAAAGTGGAGCAGAAGCACATGGACTAGAGAAACGGCAAGTTCTAAGGGGTCTCATAAGATGGGAAAGATGGTAGTGTAGTGGTAGATCTGCCCAATCTAGGCACACAGCATGTAGTCATATTAACTGTGTTGTGTTATCATTGCCCGGGCATAGTTGGAATGGAGATATACCACAACAGGTAAGCTATGCAAAAATTTTTTTTTAACTTAAAGTGTAAGAAAAAGTTTCTTAAACTCTGGGCTATGACTCCTCTGGAGTCACTTAGCTGATGTGGGATGATGAATACTTTGGCAACAGTACAAGCCGTCTGAAATACAGTGTCCCAGCAGTAGTGAATCTGAGGTGTTTCCGCACCGACTTCCAGCTGTCCCTGGTTCCTGGTACCGTTGTGGACCTTGCAGAGAACATGCTGAATGCTCCCACTTCCACCTTCAGTGTATGAGCGTTAAACTGGTGTCTCTTTGTTAAACTGGCGCCTCTTTGAATTACACTGTGTTATCATGTGTGATTATAAAAATCCCGACATCAAGGACTGGAGAGAGCTCTGCAGTTAGGAGCACTGATTGCTCTTGTGCCGGCAGAGCTGGGTTTCATTTCCAGACCCCAGATGGGATGATTCATTACCGTCTGCAGCTTCGGCTCTGGGGATACATCACTGGCTCCTGACTTCTGCAGGTACCACACTCGCGTGCACATACACACACAGAGGCACTCGTGCATAAACGTGAATACAATTAAAGACAAAACCAAACAAACAAGGAAACACTAATTGAGTTGCTAACTCCAGTTTAGATACACTAAAAAAAAAATCATTAATTTTGTTTGGGATTAGGAAAAAAAATTCAAAAAGTTTTGAAAAGGCCATAAATATGTACCTGACATTTGCATTGTACATTTTCAGCATGGCTGTTTCTAAATTCAAACTGCTGATAAATTCTAAAGCATGCTTTTCAGACACCCTATGTCCATCCTTATCAAATATTCAATCGTGTTCAACTCTTTATAAACATAAATAAGCAAGCCCATCTCACTAATACACACATTTGCATTTGTCTCTCTTATGGGTAAAATAATGTTTGTGACAGTTCCTATTGGTTTTACCCTCAGGAAACTCTCAGTGTGCATAACTTCGTTATACCTCACCACACCCAGAGTTCACCAATAAGACTAGATTTGATAACCACACTGTTTAGGGGATCCCCTGGCTGTACCCTTAGGGGCTAGAGCTACAGACCTTCTACCTCATCTGTCTCACATTGACAGGAACTTGGAGTATAACTTTGGCTCTCATCCTTACACAGCAAATGCTTTACGCATGGAGCTGCCATCTTCCCAGCTCTCAGGTTAGGAACGTGGCCGCTTCTGTCCAGTTCTCAGATTTCAAGTAGTATTCTGCAGTGAGTTTTCATATGATCTATAGCTTTTCTGCTTCCTGTATTGTCCTGTAGTAACACCTCAGTAATATTAATCTCTGGACCCCAGTGCGCACATAGATTGGGGATCTCCTTCTCCTTAAATCTTCTTTGCTTTCTCTTAGCAACACCCCAGACTCTGGCTCACAAGTCTTTTGCCTCTTGGCTCTATCAGCCCCTAAACACTCCACCATTTCATTGCTGTTGGAAACAGGTATTTTCTTAGTTCCCTTTGGATGCTTCATTGCTGAGGCAGAGAAACACAACTGAGCATGTGCGCTGCTCTGAATGACATCATTAACCAGTGCCATAGGTTTTGCTGGGAGACTTCCTTAGGTCTTTGGCATATGAGATTTCAGGTTCTATGGATAGAAGAGGTTTCACTTTTCCTCGTTTAATGTGTATATTTTTAAATATTTTTTTCTTTCCAGATTTCTCTGGCTGGACATTTCGGGACAGAACTCAAAACACACAAAGACAAAATCAACCCAATAGTGAGCATTCCATATTCCATCCTCACGTTGACCGAAACCTTCCTGTCTTCACGCTGAGTGTATTCGTCATGGTTTTTCATAAATAAGCACTTGTTCTGTGTGGGAGAAATTCTGGTTCTCTCACTCTGTCCTTTGGTCTGTGCTCTTGAGCTGTGAGCCTCACAAAATGGTGGCCCCTGAGCTTCCAGTACAATTGACTTGTGTCACATGACTTGACCGGCTGACAGATGAACCAACCCTACCTCGTATCCTAATAAAGTTCCTACTTGTTCATGTGGCAGAAGGCACTCAGCGCTGGTTTGGTCTGTTGGCATCGTATTCATCTCACTGATCCTCACAGTTCTTGTTGACAGAGAGAGGGGACAGAGAGAGGGGACAGAGAGAGGGGACAGAGAGAGGGGCAGATGTGTTGGTTTTCTGCTTAGCTCTGAAAGTTTCTCTGCTCCAAGGTTTTCTTTTGTTGTTCTTGTCTTAGTTTATTTTTAGAACTCAAATAATTGTAAAACTTTTAAAGGCCTGGGTCAAAACAGAAATGGAAGGCTTCAAACTTTGACCAGGACACTAAGCTCCAACCATCTCTTCCTGTGGAGGGGCAGTTTCTTCTACCAATCGAATGTGGTTCCTTGTGATGGCTGATGTTGAGTGCCAGCTTTACCCAATCTAGATATGAATGGGGGCATTAGTGAAGTCTGGCTTCAGTTGTGTCTGTGGGGATTCAAAGGACTATCCAAGAGGAGAAAGACTTCTGTGGGCCTGGACAGCGCCCTCCAGTGGACTGGAGGAAAAGGAGGGGCACGGGGAGAAATCCAGCTGAGTATCTGAGTCCCCTTTGCTCTGACTCCTGATCCCCGGGGACATGGGCAAGCATTCTCCTGCAGCCAGCCTGTCCTCACTGTGATGGATGGTTCCCTCAAACCATCAGCTACAATAAACCCTTAAGTTGCTTCTGGTCGGGTGTTTGATCACAGCAATTTGTGAGCACCAGCTTTTCCAATCATCTCCCCAAAGCTGGACATAAATGTTTCATGGAGTTTTATTGTAATTTCAATTCCTCTTTAATTTCAAGGATGTGTTTGAGGAAAAATATCTAGCTTAGCAAAAAATAAAACGAACCTAAAAAAACAAACAAAACAAACAAAACAGGAACATTTTGATGTCAGAGATGGAAGAGGAACTCACAGGAGGAGATCAACCCAATACCGGAAGCCAAAAGTCCAACACAATACCGGAAGTCAAAAGCTACACGGTCAAAGCCACGTCTCCACATCAGCTTATTCCACAGCTCACTGCAGACACAGGTTTATTTGCCAACCAGACTCTGTCCTACAATACCTGTCTTTCTTACTGCCCGGTGTGGAGAGGGCTCTTCCTCAGCACCGCCAGCCAGCCAGTCATAGTAAAAGGCTCTCCTAGATAGGACCAGGCCTCAGAGTACTCACTCACCTCCTAAAGGGCCCGAGCCCAGATACTGGCTCTTCTGACTGCAAGAATCCTGCAGTGATCAACAGACTAAAGTGATCACCATGGCTTTCCGTCTGCCTCATACTGTTTCTGATGGTAGAAAATCCTCGTCAGCTCCACCATCTCGTTCCAGGTCAAAAGCAACTACCTGAAGCCATGTCTTCTGCCTGCAGCTGCATCAGAATTTTTGGGAAGCCAAATTTCAGTACCCAAGGATGACTTCCTACAAAATAAATGCTCACCTAGCCATCTAGCCAATTGCCTGAATCTGTGCTTCCCGTCAAAGCAGAACCCAATAAAGGCACAGTTCTCAGAGAGGAGCTGACAATGTATCAGGAAGCACGGGTTTAAAGTGGCGGGCTCCCCAAGGACCACTTCTGAGCAGCTGAATCATGGCCAAGTCACTTGAATTGTCTCAGCCTTAGCTTGTTTCCCTGTAAAATAGATATGACAACAGGTCTACCAGGTTGGATCACTGAGAGGACTAAAGAGGAGAGTAGATAAGTCCATCACCAGTACATGTCAGTGAGTGGCAGGGGTAGCTGAAGATCCCTCTGCAGTAGCTGCCGGAGTGCAGCTACTTTCTATGAGGGTGATTAGGTGTCCACATCACCTGCCTTCCAGGCTGTCATTCAGAATTCACACTGTAATTCATTCAGCAAATGTCCCCTGTGTGTGTGTGTGTGTAGTGTGTACTGTGTATGCATGTGTGTGTATGTGTGGTGTCTCTGTGTGTGTGTGCATGTGTGTGTAGTGTGTACTGTGTATGCATGTGTGTGTGTGTGTGGTGTCTCTGTGTGTGTGTGCATGTGTGTGTAGTGTGTACTGTGTATGCATGTGTGTGTATGTGTGGTGTCTCTGTGTGTGTGTGTGTGTGTGTGTGCATGTGTGTGCATTTACACACAGCTAGTCTGGCTGGCCAGAGAGTCCTTGGGACCCTCCTTTCCCTGTCCCTAACCCTATGCCTTGGTTTTATATAGACATAGGGGATCTGGCATAGACATAGTTGGGTCTTCATGCTTGTTCAAACTAAGCCGTGTCCTCTGCCCCTTAGCAAATGCCGACAAAATGATTGGTCACTGACAGGCACTGTCCTAGGTCCTGATGGCGTGGTCATGAAATCTTTCCTGACTGTTTTGAGCTGGGTCAGCAAGTGTGCTGTACCTGTGGCTAGATGACACATCCTTCAAGGTTGGGACCACGTGCCTCATAGCTCCTTCCCATCTGCGGAAACATCCACAGGCAGCACAAACACGAACGGGTGTGGCCAAGTACATCTCTTTACAAAGTAGACTAGGAGATAAATTCAGCCCAACAGATAACTTGCAGACTTCTACAGTCTAATAGAAAGAAGAGTAAATAGAATGGGGGCTGAGGAGCATTTGAGTTGGACGGGCTCTTGGGGTGAGGCTTCTCAGGAAGGCAGGATAGGAGGACAGGGACACTGTTCTAGGTGGAAGGCAGACTGTAGGAAGGTCGAGATCTGAACCAGAGAGAGGCACAGAAGCAGGGGAGGAGGGAGGGGGAGGAGGCGGAGGGCGGGGACAATGCTCCTTTGGAGCCTGCCCGATGCAGCTTCAGCTCTGGGAGAGCTGACACTGCTGAGCCAGAACAGGGAGCCAGGCCTGGGCATATGCAGGAGGAGAATGGGAATAGGTGAACAGTTTGAGCTCAGTCTTACAGATATGCTTGAGGGCCTGCAGTGAGTTTGGCAAGGTGAGCTTATGTCTCCAGACATCTAGAGGAGATCAGCATTAAAGACTAGCAAGCCTGGAGGTGAAAAGCCTGCATAGAAAGTCGCCACATCAGCCTAGGTGATTGGATATGTGAGGGGGCGTGGCCACCACACCCACCTAGGTGATTGGATATGTGAAGGGGCGGGGCTACCACACCCACCTAGGTGATTGGATATGTAAAGGGGCGGGGCTGCAGTTCCTGCTTGGACACCAGGCCTTTGCTCTCCAGATGGCTTGATCCTTGTGGTTTCTTGATCCTGCCTCTCTGACTCTTTCTCCAATGGGATAGGCACACGGATCCCACATCGGATGGGAGCCACGAATGGTCACTTACAGCTATTCCCAAGATCTAGAATCTTCCTCGCTAGACCCCACACATGCTTGACTACAGCATGGTAACCTCTGCACACTCTCTAAATGGGAACCGTGCTTCAGTGAAACTAAAGGTGATCAATTTAAAAGAATTAAGAAGAAAGGCCAGGTGCTCAAGGGAGCACCCTCCCTCCAACGCACTTGCCTGCTCTTCAGTGTGCTAACTCAGCACCGCGCATTGCCAGCGTTTCAGGACCGCAGACCAAAAAAGAAAAAAATAAATAAATAAAACAGCCTTTGTGTTCATTAAGAATAAGAAATTGAATTCTCAGGACAAAAATTTTCTATATTCAAATGGTTATTTCTCACACCCATTCCTGAGAAGGTTAAATGGTATCTTTACTCACTTTCCGCCCTGATGCCTCAGACTGTCAAGTGAACTGTCTGCATACAGCTCCCTGGTAGAGCTCTCAAGACCTGACCCTCAAAGATCCCAAAAGAGTGTGCATGGAAGCATAAAAAAGAAAGGAGAATTTGAAAGTAACAGTAGCAGGCAGCTCTGAGGATCAGGGTGTGGATCCCAGCACCAATACAGAACCCAGACATGGTGGGAGCACATGAACTAGGAAGGTAGACATAGGAGTCCTGTGGTTTACTGGTCAGCCAATCTACCTAAAATGGCAAGTTTCCAGTCTAGCCAGAGACCCTAGCTCAAAAACCAAAAATGAAATATAAAAGTGTACAGAAGCAATAGAGTAAGAAAGCAACATTAACCTCTGGCTTCCACGTGTGCATGGATTGTACATGCGAACACATATACACACATGCCCACACAGGCATGCACGTACAAGCACATGCACAGGCACACACGCATGCATGCACACATGCACATGAACACACATAGGCACTCACACACATGCACAGGCACATGCACACACACACGCATACACACAGGTACATGCACACTTACAGGCACTCACCCAGGCACAGGTACCCACATGTACACACATACACACACACATGCACATGGACCCCAAAAGTAACAACAGCTACAGCTACACTTGGCTATATGGGAACAACCTTGTGTGGTGGTTGAATGTGGCTCTTAATAAACCCTCAGAAAAAATAACAAAAATATATGTAGACCTCTAATGATCAGAAGAAAAAAAAATAAACTTTAGGATGAAAGGTTAGCTTTCTTCTCAAGGTTCCCCAAGTCACCTCAAATAAGCACCCTCTCTCTCCCTCTCTCTCCTTCCCTCGTTCTCACTCTCTCCATCTCTCCCTCTTCTCTCTCTCTCTCTCACTCTCTCTCTCTCGCTCGCTCTCTCTCTCTCTCTGCCCCTCTATCACCCAGTAAGTATATGGAGATAAACATACCTATATTACACTTATATGCACATGCATATACAAATTCTATCCTCTTTTCTCAGCCTTTAAAACTGATTTAATTTCTAGCTGTTGACAGATTAACTCTTCTCTGCTCACAAAGGAAGTGACAGAGAAAAAGTCATAGTGGTAAAGATTCCGCAGGTCCCATCAGGAGCTCCAGGGCCTCAGATCCGACCCAGCACTCCATTGTCTTAATGGAATTCATGCTGAATGCAGACAGCAAAAAGTCAAGTAAGATTTTATTCTCGTGGCAAGCCCGTTCTGATGTATGACATTCATACAAGGCTAAATAAATACAGCATCCTGGGGAAATAAATCCAAATTTGAAGTCTGAAAGGGCAGTCATATTTCTTGAATATTCTGAATGTCAGCTGCTTGATGGGGAAAAAAATAACACAATAGCTGTGACTGGATACAGGGGCCCAGTCTGGGTGTCTCTGGCGTGTGCTCCCGAGTTTAATTTGTTGAATCTTGTGTTTTCCATCCCTGGTGCCTGGTGGCATTTATTATGCTCCCCCTAAAACTACAGCTCAGGAAAACACCGGAAAGGTCACTGTTTCCTGGTTATGTTTCTAAAAGAAGGATATGTTCCTGGATAAAAGCCGACCCTCTGTGTGCAATGTTACTGAAATTGAAGTGAATCTAGTTCTTGTCCCCGGAATCCTAGGCTCATCTCTGAGCCACACACACGCATACACACACACACACACACACACACACACACACACACGCCTCCAGCATGCCATGGAGAATGAGAGCTGGCTTGGCTTCCACCTGAATAAAAACAGTGCTGGGTCTCAGCGTGACTCAAGTCCCCTAAAACCCCCTGTTGTTGCACACAGGGCATAAAAGGCACCTGCCAGAAGAGAACCCTGTGCCCTCCATGCTAGCTCAAAATTCTCTGGATTCAAAAAATAGTAGTCAACCCTAACAGGCATCCCAGCACTGAGCTTGGCCACCCACAGCAAAGGGGCTGTTTGCTTGGCAGTTTGAAATCTGGTGAGACGATGTCCTGGCCTACCTCTCAGTCCAGTCTCAATGTGATCATGTGATTATGTGACCTGTCCTGCATGTGGAGGGTGACACCGGTCAGTCTTCTAGTCTCACTCAAAATGGAGCATGGAAGAATGATGTGTTCTGTGGGATAGCCTGCCGCTTGGACAAGGGTGCGTGTTATTGGAGACTGGGCAGGAGTCATCTCCAGTACAAGAGCCATTCCAGAGGACACAAAGACACAAAGACTTCACACCAGGGCTGTGGAGCCTGAGGTGAGCTGAGTATACTCTGAAAGAAAGGGAGATTTTGATGACATGGTTCAGGTGCAAGCAGGTGTGCTATCCCAGACTCCCAATGTGGAGATGAGGCTTCCCAGGGTGCCATGCTGCTTGCCTCTGCAGCCATACCATCCACAGTCTTCCAGCACTTTCCCACAATCCCTTCCCACCAGCTCTACTCTTTACCAGATTAAACTGTCTTGACACCCCAGTGTCCCCTGTTTATATGGCCTCCTGAGCTCAAGAACCTGCCATGAGGGTATCTGACCAATCATTCAGTGTATAAATCATGATGAACGGAGGTTTGAACTACCTCGGAGGAGAAGCCCATTCATAAACGGGTTTATTCAAATAACAAACTCTGGATAGATTGTCAGCAACTGAATGTGTCTTATAAGCAGGTCCCATACCAAATATCCGAACATTGGTAGCACCGCAGACCTCTCACCAGGGCAACCACAGCCACAGTGCAACAGTAACATGGCCCAGTTCTCATGCTGTTTTCATGGAGCACAGCCCAGAGAATCACAGCATCCCCATAGAACACTTCGTAGAGAACCACACTGTTCCCATAGTAGACTGCCCAGAGAATCAGTGTTCCCAAGATCCACTGCACTGAGAACCATGGTGTTCCCACAGCATTCCCAGGGAGCACTGCTCCAAGAACAACGGTGTTCCTGTGGTATACTGTCCTGAGAACCACAGTGCTCCCATGTTGCAGTGTTCTAGGAACCAAAGCACTCCATGGTACACTGCTCTGGGAACCAGTGTTTCCATGGTTTGCTGTTCTAAGAACCACAACATTCCTGTGGTACGCTGTTTAGAGTACTGCAGTGTTCCCATAATGCACTGCTCTGGGAACCAAATCCTTCCCATGGTATACTATAACAGTACTGGGACAGTCCTGGCATGGCTTTGTCTATGTGAGCCTCTTCTGGTGGTCACTCTTCCTGGAATAACAACCCACCTTCCCTTGGTGCTCTGAGTCCTGACAGATGCAAGACAGAACTCTGAGTTTGGCAGACAGGGTCTGGGAGTTGGCCCTGCTCTGCTGAGTAAAGACAGCAACTTAAGAGCAGGTTTTCCTGGGGACTTCAAGCACAGAGACAGCTGTCCTTGAAGATGTGCCCGCCGTGGGTCAGCTGGTTCTTGGTGCTCACATTCAAGAGGGACGAAGAGGGTTTCCTTCTTTCTTTTTCCATGCATGGGCTATAGAGAGCAATGTCAGGTGCCAGCAAAGTGTCTGGAGGGCTAGAGCAATAGCCCTCCTGCCTCCAAAGTGCCAAAGCTCTGTGAGAGCCTTGGATCTGAGGGATGCTCCGAGCCTCCACAAACAGATAGCAGCAGAGGCATGGCTCTGTGGAAGGTGCTCTGTTTGCCAGGCACCATCGTGCCCCATGCAGGAGAGCACAGTCAGGATTACAGCAACCACAAGCCTGAGATGTGAGCTTATCTCATGCACTGTGAGCCTGCAGCCTTCCAGGTGGGAGTCCTGGTCTATGCCCTGAGTATACAGGGACCAATGCCCTCATCTGTGGCCTGGGCAAGTGGCTCCTGAGGAGTCCACTGGGCAAAGCCAGACCTGTTCTAGGCTCACATTCCTATTTCTTATTTTTTTATTAGATATTTTCTTCATTTACATTTCAAATGCTATCCCAAAAGTCCCCTATACTCTTCCCCCACCCTCCCCTACCTACCCACTCCCACTTCTTGGCCCTGGCGTTCCCCTGTACTGGGGCATATAAAGTTTGCAAGACCAAGGGCCCTCTCTTCCCAATGATGGCTGACTAGGCCATCTTCAGCTACATAGGCAGCTAGAGACACGAGCTCTGGGGGTACTGATTAGTTCATATTGTCGTTCCACCTATAGGATTGCAGACCCCTTCAGCTCCTTGGGAACACCCTAGGGACACCCCAGCCATGCTGTGCTCCAGGAATCCACTGTACATGTGTCAAGCAGAGTCAAACATAGGAGTACTTCCCTGTGCCTCCCAAGTAGCTCCCTGAGGACACATTGCAAACTCATCACTAATGAGGACACTGAGGAGCTTGGGAAGCGCCACACATTAGAGAGGGGAAGCTCTGCAGATATGGACCAGAGCCTGCACCCTCATCTCTCTGCTGCTCAGGGATGCTGCTGTCCATATGGGTCCCTCTCCTTCTCTCAAAGACCCTGCTCCATCAGCAAGACGCTGATGTAGAGACCCCAGTCAAGATGAACATTGGTGTCACCTGGCCGTGCTGAAGTCCCCCAGGACAGCATACAAGGCAGGAGTAATGGCTCTGCCCTTGGATACTCAGAAGTCACAGGCTATCTCTCTTGGTATGCCACTTTTCCACTGACATAGAATACACACTGCATAAGACCACAATTCAAAGTGCACAGCTGAATGACATTTAGAACTTTACACTGGTGTGTGACATGACTGGTGTAGCATCAAATATTTCTCTCCCCCCCCCCCCGCCCATAAAACCCACTCCATCTCTATTAGCAGTTGCCCCTTGTCTCACCTCAGCTCCTGTCAGCTGTGAGCCTGCTTTCTGTCTCCATGTGTTATCTGTCTGTCTGTTTGATGCTCTTGGGGTTTGAATGGGAAGTGCTCTGCCCCCACCCCACCCCCAGAGTCACAGTTTCAGCACACACACAGTTGCCAGTCTGTGCTACTGTTTAGGAGGCTGTGGGAACTCTGGGATGATGCCCAGCTGGCGGACTCGGGCCACTAGTGGTGAACCTTCAAGGGTGACAGTCTCTCCTCTCTACCTGCTTAGGCAGCATCATGTAAGAAGCTGTGACCAGAGGCTCTGGCTGGCCTGGCCCAGGCTGTCCACCACTTTCCCCACTACAGAGGGCTTTGCTCCCTGAGACCTTAGACCCAATTAAACACTGGTTCCCTTAAGTTGATTGTCAGTTATACCGTGATAGCAACAAGGAAAGTAACTGGCATGCAGACCGATGAGGCTATAGGTCAGGTGACCTTTAACTTGACTCTCTCTTTTTAGTACACAGCCAAACTGTAGCTTATTCCTTTGACTGCCAGATAGTATCCCACCATGACTCATTCCTTAAAGTAGGTAGGAAACAAAGCAGCCTCAGGAGAACACATTGATCCAAAACTTCACAAAGTCTGACTTTTCTCCTGGGCTCTCTCACTGCCCTGCATCAGAGGCCTTACTGGAGATATTTAATTACAATAGGGTTTATTATTTCTATCAATCAAATTAGAATAATTGTCCCACCCAATGCAGGCATGGAGTGAGAGTTAAATTTGAAAACAGGGACCGTCAGATTGCCTGGCACAGAACCAAAATTCATACAATAGCTTGCGATTTACCCCTCCCCTTCTGGAGAGATAACAGATTACCTCCCGTGTTCATGTAAATTAATATTGAAGGGCCCCGGTGGTGTCTTATATTCACTAAGTAAAGAATATGTACATGGACACACTGTTGACAAATGGACTCTACTCTTGCATCCTTGTTCATACAAGTCACCTGTTAAACATTTTCCAGAGGTGCCTGGCATTCCTAGCACTGGCCAGGTGGCCAGTACAACACTGTGCCTGAGAAGCCAAGGAAGGTGTTCTTCACCACTGTCCTCAGAGAATCTCGGCTGTCACTATCTCAACCAGCATCTCTGTGATCACAGCTAGGGGACCCTCAACAAGGGAACTTCTGCTGATCCCACCAGAGGGGGATGGTCCATCATTAGACCCTCATCTGAGACTCTAGCCACTCCTTCAGAGCCCCACACCAGCTGTCTGTAATTCTGCCCAGCTACATGTTGTCATGGAAGGTGATGGGATGTTTAAAGGGCAGGGGACCAACTGAAGGAGGATGCTATCTATGCAGCCTCTGGGAAATTGTCATGCTTGCTGGAGTGGGACTTTCTGGTGATGTGGCTATTTTAAGGGTACTCTAAAATAGGGCTATTTAGATAGCACTGTATAGGAGAGCAAACAGTCTCACTTGGTCATCAAGCTTGACAAGGAGAGACCCTTCCTTTGGCTCTGGGTGACTTGTCTAGTGTGACTAGGCATTTGTTGCATCTCCCTGGGGAAAGCTTATGCAGCGGAGGGATCATATCCTTGGTCAATGGCTCAGCACAAGTCAGGTGGCCTGTGTAACTGTGAGCCTGAGAAGGTAAAAAGGAGGGGATCTGATAACTCATGGGCTCCAAAGAAACTTCCTCCAGACTCCCAGACCACAGGCAAATGCAGACACTATTTGAAGCAGGAGATGAGTCTGGAAGTTATAGATATGGATGTTGGCTGATCGGAGCCCGGCAAATCCAGGACCTGACTCCCTCCAAAACTAATGGGAGCCAGGGACACTCTGTCTATCCCACTCCATTCTCTAGGAAGCTCTTGATGTCCTGAAGAACAAGAGTTCTTCATTTGTAAAAGTGGCAGGGTACCTTAAAAATATTTTCCTGTCAATGAGTCGGAGAAAGAGCTAGGAAATGATAAGGGATCCTTCCTATTATCTAAGGGAGATGCTCATGGGAAAGGACGGTGAGGGTGCAGTCAGGGAGGCGCTTGTCCAGTGCTCTGTCAAGCCGAGAGGTACACGTCTATCTGGATCACAGAACCGGAGACAATTTTGTGAACCCCGAGACTGTTCTAGAAATGTGCTTGTCCAGATTTAATGACTAGGATCAAAAGTACTTCTTCAAAAAATGATATGACCAAGCTGTTTAATTTCCCGACAGTCCTCTACAAAAGAGAGTGAAGGCTGCAAAGAGCTCTTTCATTTTCAGAGACTTAATTTGATGCTCTATGCTCTGGCCAAACGGTACTGTCCACATGGCTCTGCCCCCAGAGGGACTGTGTATTTCAGATCTCACAACACGTCCAAAGGCTGGTGAACTGTACTGAACAGGATGAATAAATAAGCTTGCCTCTATGGCAAGAGTCAGGGTCGGCCAACCTCTCCCAGCCTCACCAGTAAGCTACTCAGGTACTGTTGGCTGCACTATCCACACCAACAAGGAATAATTTCCAGGGGTGGTGCTGTGGCAGCCTGCCTGAGCTTCAGAACTCTGTCTACAGCTGCAGGAAAAGGCACAATGTGATAGTGATGGAGTCATAAGGATATCATGTGCTTTGGCCTATTTAACCTCTCACTCTTCTTTATATCCCTTTCCTCCTCCCAAGATCCCCCATTCACTTCTTCACTTGTCTATATATCTATACCTATACCTATGTATATCATCTGTACCATCTATATCATCTTTATCATATCTCTATCATATCATATCATATATATCTATATCTATACATATATATCATCTCTATCTCTATCTATCTCTATATATACCATCTATATCATCTATATCATATCTATATCTAATCTATATCATCTGAACTAGATCTAGATAGAGCTAGATATATATATATATATATATATATATATATATAAAATCTACTTAATCCAGGATCCACAGATAAAAGAGAATGTGCTCTTTTACATGAGAGCTCCACTCATGGCCATTTTCTTTCACATTATATACTTTCACTCTTTCTCGGGCTGAATGAAAGTCCACAGCAGATGCATAGACTTTCTCTACCCATTCATCTGCTGGTGGAAAGTCATGGAGATTCTTTTAACTCAGTTCTTGTGAATAGGACCTACACTGATCAGAGACACAGAGGTACCTCAGTGCTGGATCTACTGAACACCTGACAGACCCAGTCTCACGAGCTGGGTCCTTTGTTAGTTCTAGATTTAACTTTTGAAAAATATTCAATTAAATCTTTGCTTTTGAAACTTTCACGCAGCGTAGTTTGATCATGTTACCTTCCCAGCTCCTCTCACGTACACCCTCCTTCTCTCTCCACCTGACTTCATGTCACTTTTTTAAAAGTTCAATTTGTGCTGCCCATATACTTTTGGTTGTGTGGCATTCTATTGGAGTGTGGCCAACTGACCAGAGGCCACACTCTCAGAGAAAATGAATTATCTTCTTAGGAGCTTTCAATTGCTAATGGCTCATCAGAAAGGGGTGGGACTTCCTGCCCACCTCCCCCTCTATGTTTGGATGTTGTCTGGGCTTGAGCTTGCACAGATCCTGTGCCTGCTGTTACAATGGCTGTGAGTCCTTAGATGTGTCTGGCCTGTGGTGTGTCGAGAACACTGCTTCCTTAAAGTGATCCATTATCTCTGGCTCTTAGAAGCTTTTCACCTGCTCTTCCATCACAGTCCTTGAGGGGAAGACTATGACATACACGTCCCGTTTAAGGCTGAGCATACTACAGTCTCTTATTCTCTTCACCTTGACAAGTTGTAGGTCTCTGTGTTAATTCCTTCTGCCACAAAAGCAGCTTCTCTGGTGTGGGGTTGAGAGACACACTTATCTATGGGCATCACAGACACACTCATCCATGGGTATCACAGTAAATTGTTAAGAGTTGGCTATGTCATTTTATCAGAATAACACTGATGGGTCACCACCCCCCAAGGCTTATGTTCTGCCTATGTTCGGCTTCTTGGCCATAATTTATTTAGGTTTTTAGAAATCTCTTTTCTGATTCCATAGTAGATATATTGATTTATATTCCTATCGTTAACTCAGTTGGCACTTACTATTTTATTTATTGTTTGAGAGTTGTATGATATTGACCATCTCAACCCCCAAATTCCTTCCACCCACTCACCATGATTGCCAACGTATCCCTGCCCCCTTTCAACTGTATACATATAACTCTGCAGTTATGATACAAAGTCTATTGTAATCTCTTGTGCGCATCCAACTCGCCAGCAAGAACGATGCTGCAACAGGATCCTTCTGCACACGTTTATTGGGAGAGCT
The DNA here is from genome assembly GCF_978045245.1 of Mus caroli. Taxonomy (NCBI): domain Eukaryota; kingdom Metazoa; phylum Chordata; class Mammalia; order Rodentia; family Muridae; genus Mus; species Mus caroli. Next base: position 3,113,486 of record NW_028227257.1, read on the forward strand.
TGATTGCAGAGGCGAAGAGACCCCAAGCCCAGAACTGGTGCTGCTTATACAGGCCTAGGAGAGGCATGTCTCACACCCGGATTGGTTGTGTATTCTACCTCATTTGCATGTTCCTCATCTGATTGGCTATTCTCTCTCAGTACCTCACAAAACCTCATTAACATACCTCATTTGCATGTCTCACATCTGATTGGTTATTCTCTCAGTACCTCATTATCATACCTCATTTGCATGTCTCACATCTGATTGGTTAACTCTCTTAGTACTTTGCAGAGCCTCATTATCATGCCCGGGCCAGGCAGTGTTTTGGCGAAAAAACTTTACTGCATAAGTACGCATTGGTTGTTTGCCCAAACTTATGTGTGGTGGCCAGCAGTAGCCTGCGCCACCCTGCAACAGCACATGTGGCTTCCCACAGTAATCCATGCCTTTAGCCTAGAGCCAAGCCCACTGGATCCAAGCTGGCATGTCCCCAACTCCCATTAGGCTGCTGAAATTGGGAAAGATGTCAAGAAACCCAGACATATGATGGGGTTTCTGAGACATGCCCTTGGTCTTCAGAAGACCTCTCCACATTTCCCCAGGAGTCATTAGGCACTCTTCAAACTCTTTCTGGATTGTTCTCCAAAGTATGAGGTCAAATCTTGTACTTTTCTTCATGCTGTATCGATGGTACCTTGAATTGGAGCTTAAAAAGGAGGTATATTTCATAATTTAAAACTCTGCCACCTGGGGGCTCATCACGTCCCTATTGTGCATGCCACTGTTCAGCTAATGCCCCTCTCTTACCACCCTCCCTCTTTCCTAAAAACACCTGGGAAATGCCAATGGCACCGTCAACACACTGCGGGGGGATATTCTTAGTATCTCTTTCATCATCTGCTGTTCTTCTAAGAGCAACAGGACTGCCAGGCTGCCTGCTACCTCCTGTCAAGGGTCCCTCTCTGACACCACCCAGCACTCTCCTCCCATCCCTGCTGACAGCTATGGCGGCCCCTCAGCCTTCACAGTGGCACACTTTCCTCTCACAGAGCTGCTTTCTGTGGCAGCTCCTCACGCCTGTCTGCTTCTAATTCTGTACACCTTCCCTCTCATGGCAGAGCAAACTGCCGCTCCACCGCCAGATAAAGATAAGGCTGGGAGGCTGCCACATCTGGAGACTGGGCATCCAGGCAGTTCTCCCTTGGCGTCTCTTATGGGGTCACCCAATGTGAGACTGAAATGACCTATCTCAAAGGCTTCCTCTCTGACTTGTCTTCTGGGTAGTGGTGTGCTGGATAAAGGGGTACCAGCTTCCAAGGGAAGCCCACACTGCGTATTTGCTAAGTTAGTTAATAATCATTGAGAAACATTTGCCAGGGTGCACTTCCAAAGGACAAGAACAAAAGAGATCTGTTTAGCATCCCGGTAATCTTCAAAACTTCACTGAATCCCTCAGGTTGTCAATCGGCCAATGCTCAGTGCCGTGCAGAAACACCAGTCTGAATTGGATATTGTTGTTAGTTAAAAAGCTGCTGATTTAGGACAATCTTGTCAAGAACTGCAGGGACATAGTCTGGGAGGCTGCTGTTGATTGTGGTGCAGGGTCTTTAGCCAGTCTGTAACTTTAGGGCATCTGTGCTATTTCAGATGCTATGGAATCAGAGGTGTGGGGTCATGCCTGAGATAGCATAGAAAGTCAGGGAAGATCACCCTGCCCCAGTGTCTGGGAGACGCCTCTTGCCATCTGAGAGACAAGAATCCAAGGACAATTCAGTAGCCATATTTTGAACTATCCTGCATCCCCAGAGGATTTGTAGGAATCTCACTAGAAACCCATTACTGGGAAAGGACATATCCTAACACACTCTGTGGCCCAGTGGTCGCTTATTTTACCTTATCGGATTACTATTCCATCCGAGACACCTCCAGAGCCATCCTCAGTTATTAGAATGAGAGAAAGTGGTAAAGTCTCTTACACTCTTAAGAAATACCAGCGACTTGAAAACTGCCAAAATATGGTTAAAGCAGAGAAGTTCTATTGCGATCCCCACCCCTGGGTGTGGATTACCCTCCCCCTAATGACTTTCTTTTGTCTTTCATGTTTGGGACCTATGTTAAATATGTCTTTTAAGGCCAGAAAAATGGCTCATGCAGGGAAAGTGCGTGTGGCCCAGGCTAGCAACCTGAGTTTGATCTCTTAGTCCAAGTTCAAAAGAGAGAATTGACTTTTGAAAGTTGTCCTCTGACCTCCACACACACATGCCTGTCCACACACATACACCACACCACAAATCACACATATACATGCATACACATATCACACACCTGCGTACATCACACACACATCACACATCACACACATATCATGCACACATACATCACATACATATCATACACACATCATGCACACACACATGCACAATCACATCACACACACACCACATACATCAAACACACATCATGTACACACACACATGCATACACACATCACACACATCACACACACATATCATGCACACATACATCACATACATATCATACACACATCATGCACACACACATGCACAATCACATCACACACACACCACGTACATCAAACACACATCATGTACACACACACATGCATACACACATCACACACATCACACACACATATCATGCACACACACATGTGCATACACACATCATACACATACACATGCATACACATCACGCACATCATGCACACACATCACACATCATACACACATCAACACATCACACACACACATGCACACACACACATGCACACACAAAATAATAATGAAAAACTTTAAAATTTCAAATGTCCTTTGATAAACTGTGACTTCTTTGTGAAGCCCCTACCTCTTAGATTTACTATCCCCCCATGTCTGCTTCCTGCAGGCTAACCCTGAAATTCTTTTCTGCGTCACAGCCATGAATCCCCTGCTTGCCCAGGTCAAAGTCCCTCAATTATTAAGGGAGCCTCTCGGGATGCTGAGGTTGGCCATAAGGAGCTGGGCTTCTGTCCTCCCACTATTGATGTGGGGCTCAAGGAGCTTAAAGCACAGGAGAATGGTCTTTAAGGGAAAGAAAGGGATTTAGCAAAAACAAATTAGTGAGCACTTTCCATGCTTATAAATTAAAGTGTAAAATTAAATGAGGACTTTTACTGATTCGGCTGTTTCCTGATCGAAGCAAGAGAGAAGACTAAAAGAGAAAGCCACCACTTCCAGGGCCACAAGTCCTATGGACTTTTACCATTATCTGTGGTCATGTTCAGTAATGTCAGAGTGACAGAAATCAAAACTAAATAAAGCCAGGCCAAGTGTTATTGTTATAGGAACCCAGAGACAAATACGTGGGAACCTTAGTTAATACTAAAATACATTTTGTTTTTAGAAAAGTCACAATATTGACCTTCATATGTGGTGATGTTAGAATGTCAGAGGGGCATGGATAAGCACGGATATCTGTAAATTCCACAGAAGTAATTTTCATATTACAGATTAAATTATGTTCCATACAAAAATACTCATAATGTTTGGGGCACTTCAGAGCAGACAAACATAATAGAATCGGTGTTTAATATTTAATAGTAAACACATCACCATACACTTCGCAATGCTCTCCACTATGTAGTCTTTTGATATGTAAATGTATTTTTCTAAGCATAGGGAGCATTGTGTGCCTGGCATCCAACTTGGAAAAATTAATCAAGGCTTCTGGATCAGTTCTATTTGTATGAAGAAATTAGCCAGATAGAGCCACCAAACTGTGGAAATAGTTTGAATGTAAGCCCTCAACTTTCCTTTGTAAGAGAGTTTGGTTAACATTTTTTGAGATGAGAAGCTACAAAGACCAGTAAGGGAGACAGAAGGTTAAACTAGGGTGTACAGCATGTTCTCCAGTGCACACCACTCAGCATTGAGCAGAAGCTGTAAAGCTGGGGTCTAAAATGGGCTGGGCCACCCTTGCTTCACAATAGTTTACTTGGTGAGCACCTGGCCTTCACCTACGTGGGGAGCTTCCTTTTTTTTTTTTTTTCAAGACAAGGTTTCTCTGTGTAGCTCTGGCTGTCCTGGAACTCACTCTGTAGACCAGACTGGCCTCGAACTCAGAAATCTGCCTGCCTCTGCCTCCCAAGTTCTGGGATTAAAGGCGTGTGCCACCACCACTGCCCGGGGAGCTTCCTTCTATGCTCAGAGAAGTAGAACAACATTTCTCAAGCTGGAGAAGTAGTTCAGGGTAAAACTCTGGCCATGCATTTGTGGGGATCTGACCCAGAACCAGGTGTGCTCACATGTGCTCATAACCCCAGTGCCCAGAAGATGGGAAGAGAAGACTCCTGGAGCTCCCTTGCCAGCCAGCTACTCTACATGGCACACTCTAGGCCATGGAGCTACTCTACATGGCACACTCTAGGCCATGGAGTCCTCCTTCCCAACATAAGATGGACAGCGTGAGAGCAACAACACTGAGATTGCCCTTTGACTTCCACGGGAGCACACATTCACTTTCATACGTGTGCCTGCATACACACACACAAGCACTCATGCACACACACGTACACACATACATGCACACACACATGCATGCACACACACGCACACTTCTGTATTTCACTGGACAAAACCATACATGTCTGCACAAAGCACAACACTGGACATATTTTGGGCAGCCCTGACAGACTGTTGAACTTGTTTTCTGGCTACTTGGCTAAGGTTTCAGCCCTGAGCCCAGCGAGACCTGTTAGAGTCTCTCTGATTCTTGTCTTGATCAGAGCAATACCAGGAAGAACATGGCATGGTGACCCGGCACTCATTACTGAGCACAGCAAACCCACCTTCAGCTCTGACTGTGGGCCCTGAAGCTGCCCTCTTTTCTGCCTGTCTGAAGCCTGGCGCCTTGGGCTAGGAGAGGAAAGTCTGACACAGTGAAGCCCTGAGCAGTGAGGAGAGAGGGCCCTTAATCAGAAGCAGTGATGGCTCGCTCACCTGTGCCTTTGTTACAGAGGAGCTCTCGAAGCTTCTCCCTCCTACACAAATCCCTTGACCCAGTTCAGTAGGAGGAGGTAATCCATCACGGTCAACGCAAAGAGAGGAAGTATAGGAACGTGGGCTGGGGCAGTGCCTGCATCCACATGGCTCACCTGCCAGGCATGCCCTGAACTCCACAGCCGTCTCTCCCTCTGCAGCCCCTCACAGTTAGAACGAGGGTGGAGGCCACCTGCTCGGCCCTCAGAGCCTGGTCTGAGCTGCCCACAGACAACCCAGGTTGTCTGATCAAAATTTCTGCTTTCAGGTGTTTTGGGTTTTTTTTTCCATTTGTAAAATAACAAACACAAACTTATCTTATAAAGCTCTGGTTCTCAGCCTTCCCAAGGCCGCAACGCTGTAATAACACCTCATGTAGGGTGACCCCCCCAACCATAAAATTATTTTTGCTTCTACGTCATAACTGTAATTTTGCTACTGTCCAGAATAGCAATGTAAATGTCTGATATACAGACGGTCCTCGGTGACCCCATGTGAAAGGGTCATTCAGTTCCCAAAGGTGATGCCACCCACGTATTAAGAACCATTGTTATCAAGGTGATTTATTATATTGAAGTTATTAGAAGTAAAATTGGGGCTGGAGAGATGGCTTTCAGTAAACGTCTTTCAGCACAGGCTAAGACCAGGCACAGCAAGATGCGAAGGACCGGACTAATCCCCTACATACTTGACTACATGCCAGAAAACGAGCCAACCCCAGTAACATCAAAACTTGCAGCTTTTCATAGAACTGAATATTGCTACACAGGTGCAGAATCACAAAGTATTGTCCAAACCACAAAGAAATCACCTCAGAGAGACCCTTAAGTGACATGTGGGAGGCAGTTAGTTGACAAGTCCCTGAGTCTTACAAAAGGCTAAAGAAGCACCGGGGAAATACCACAGTGTGAGAAACAGGACAGAGAGAGGCTCATGGGGCCAGTAAGAGGCTGAAGGAGATTGCTGCCAAGCCTGATGACCTGAGTTCAATCCTCATGACCTACATGGTAGAAGGGAAAAACTGACTCCAGCTAGCTGTCCTCTGATCTACGGGCATGCAGGACACACACACACACACACACACACAGAGAGAGAGAGAGAGAGAGAGAGAGAGAGAGGGAGAGAAAGGGGGGAGGGAGGGAGAGAGAGAGGGAGAGAGGGAGAGAGGGAGGGAGGAAGGGAGAGAGAGAGAGAGAGAGAGAGAGAGAGAGAGAGAGAGAGAGAGAGAGAGAGAGAGAGAGAGAGAGAAGAACTTGTAGAACTTGTAGAAGTGAAAAGTGAAACATTTCAAAGTTAAATGCTTTCAAAGGAAAGCAGAAGTTTACCTGGAAGGGAAGGTTATAGAAGGCAAAGACAGAATGTAAAGCGGGAAGAGCTGACATCAAGATGCTCTGTGCACTGAGGTAGGGAGTGGGTGGGCAGGGGATAAAGGAGAACCCAATGCACAGACACTGTAGCTGTCTTGTCTAGTGGGCTGCCCAGGAGTTCCAGATCCCAGACACCCATGGACATCACAAGCAGGAGGGGAATCAGGAGAGAAACCAGGCAAAGCCCTGAGGAGTCCTGCTGAAAAGTCTCACCAAAAAGACTGCTAAAATCACCAGGGGAATGGAATACATCACACACAGGGAGAAAAGGGGAGAAGATGCAAAAGAAACACAAACGAAACCGCAAAACTGCAAAAAGACATCCCAGGAAACCCCACGGGCCTGAAAGATCCAGGCGACCTCTGGAGGAACACAACCTTACTTCTAACACACATATCTTTAGAAGATTCAGGTTAAAGAAAGTTCAACAACAGACAAAGACTAGCAGAGCGTGTTTCTAGCAGACCAAAACTGTGAGAGGGGAAGGCTGAGGGTCAGGTAAGTTACAGAAGTTTGCCTCACGTGTGTGAAACCCCGGGGAAAGGAAACAAATACAGAACTAACAACCCCCAAAGTTTGTAAACTGTATGAAAACTTTAAATCCAAGTCATTACATCAGTAGACGCTGAGTCCAAGAACCACGGAAAGCCCGCTGGAGTATGTGACTCTCACGCTGCTCCACACCAATGAGAGAGGAAACGGAAAGAACACAGCGACGCTACCCACCCAGGATCACAGAGTCTTCTCAGCGAATGTAAAAGATCCAAGGCAAGACAGCAGTGTCTCTATTCAAGAAAAGAAAATAGTCCACAATGCTCTATTCTGAGAACATTTCAAGAATGCCAACAAAATAAAAACATTTTAAAATATATAAAAGCTAAACAGACCCCCCTCTCTCTCACACACACACCGCAGAAGACCCTGTACAATAAATTCTTTAACAGAGGGGAGGTTATAGTGGAAGAAATTGTGGGTTTTGGCAAAGACTGAAGGACGTCAGAAGTGATAAATGTGAAGAACTGAGAGATGCTCCACCCCCCCCCACGCCCCACTGCTGATATCTTTTTAAAAAACGATTACCCATTTAAACAAAAGAAACAAGAAAGAAGAGTTGGCACAACACATGTTGACAAGAATCTGTGAAAACACTGGGGCCTGTGTTCTTACTATAATAACTGCCTGCCTGGACAGTAGTGGCCACTTAAAGGTCAATTGTGGTCAATTAAGTCAGTGTCATAAACACAAAAGGCTGCCTTCACCATAGATTGTTTCTTGTCCCTGTGAGGAAACACTGATTGGAGGCAACATGGGAAGGAAAGGGTTTATAGGTATCCCAGCATTGCCTGAAGGCACAGGGCAGGGCAGGAACTCAAGGCAGGAACCCAGAGGCAGGAACTGAAGCAGAGACCCTGGAGGAAAGCTGCTTCCTGGCTTGCTCCCCATGGCTCACTTGCCCACTTTTCTTAGATAACCCAGATCCTTGTGACTAGGACTATACCCCATCCACACTGGGGTACAGTTGAGAAGATAACCCCATGCCACAGGCCAATTTGATGGAGTCAACTCCATCTTTCCAGATGTCTCTAGAGCGTCCAAGCTCATGCAAGAAGAAACAGAACCCTCAGCCACCCCTTGCATCTATGACGAGTGTGATGGTTTGTATATCCTTGGACCAGGGAGTGGCACCATCTGAAGGTGTGGCCTTGATAGAATAGGTGTGACCTGGTTGGAATGGGTGTGTCACTGTGGGTGTGGGTATAAGATCCTCACCCTAGTTGCCTGGAAGTCAGTCTTCCACTAGCAGCCTTTGGATGAAGACATAGAACTCTCAGCTCCTCCTGCGCCATGCCTGCCTGGATACTGCCATGCTCCCATCTTGATGATAATGGACTGAACCTCTGAACCTGTAAGCCAGCCCCAATTAAATGTTGGTTTTTTTTATAAGACTTGCCTTGGTCATAGTGTCTGTTCACAGCAGTAAAACCCTAACTAATACAAGGAGTACACTCTAGACCTACTCAGAGTTGCCACACACCTGTGAAAACAAATACAGCCATACCTCAGAGCTGAACCTTCAATGTATTGAAACTTGACTTCAGTTTTAAAGGATTGAGTGGGCGTTGAAACCTGGCACTGCACCAACTTCAGGAATAAGCAGTGGCTTATTGGAGCTGGGACACACAGGAGAGAGGCCTGGGACAGAGGAGACCTTAGCAAGTATTGCTGCTCAACGGGTGACATGATTCAGCCAGCTGTCATTAGGCATCAGAGTGAACAGGAGAGGGAAGGGAGGGTTATTTGTGGCTAAGTAGAAAAAGCACAAGTGTCCAGTTATGTTTCCTAAAAGACACCAAATTCCCTCGTGCCTGGAAGCTGCAGCACCCTGCTAAGCAGGTATCCCCAGAAGATAACCAGGACACAGAGAAAACTGCAGATGGGAAGAAATGCCCCAAGGGACTTTCCACCTGCCTGCAACTCCATGCTTCATATCCTGGCTGTGTGAGGTACCTGTGACGCTTACTCACTAGCCAGGCACCTCATGCACATTGGTTTAATGAGTGAGCTCCGTGCAGCCTGAATATAGTGCAAAACACACTTCTTTTGACAGGTGACGTTTGAGCACACCGGCATCACCCTCATCCTGTGCATACTCCAGCTGGCCCAGCCCGCAGATGGATGCTAGAAAGTGTTGCTCACACCCAGCAAGCGCTGGATAAGCCCCATGCTCCAGGAGCAGGCTCAACCCTAGGGTCCATTTGGAAGATAATTATAGAGCCCAGCTACTCAAGGAAAGATCAGAAGAGCCCTTGACACTCCTCCAAGTAGGAATTTAGTGTGTTCATGAACATTTCATTACAGGGTTAATCAGGGTTAATATGTCACCACAAGGGCTCATCCATCCCTACACAGGCTCATATGCCACCATACCAGGTCACGTGTCATTACAGAGTCATGTTCATAACACACACACACACACACACACACACACACACACACGTTTGGAAAGGGTATAAATCTAACCCAACAGACAGTGGATGATGCTGTGTGGTACTGGTTCACCTTACCAGTCTTTGCTGGTCGTCATTTGTCATGACTTCCTAGAGAGAAATGCCACCAAAGAGTTTTTGGTGGTGTTTCAATGGCTTCTTGCCACTCGAACTGATTGGCAGAGCCTTGCAGTTTCTTCTGGATCAAACCGTAGTTGCTGACTTGTAAATGGTGTTTGCCAGTGGATCGAGAGCTGCTGCTGCTGCTGCTGCTGCTGCTGCTGATGATGATGATGATGATGATTTCTGTGAGCTGAACTGCTGGTGTCCTGACAATGAAGGCTGGATTTGTTCCAAGGAACTCTTTCTAAGCAGGCCGACAGCCTCCTTTGCCCCATTAACCCTTCCTTCCCACTACCTCTGGTGGGTGGTGGCCTAAAAGGGAGGATAAAGCATTTAAGAACCCTTATTAAAAGTAGGTTGTGAAAAATCTTAGCCTACATACATATTTTGCAGTAACATGAGAAGACCCACAAGGACGCATAGAGCAAATCCCCTGGGCATCAGAGCAGCCCTTGTCAAGAGGTCAGCGGAAGTACATAGCCTTTGGGCTTCTGGGAAAAGAAGCCGGAACATTCATCGCCAGCCGTTCTTGTGCCTGGATGTGGATCCTGGTGCTACTGGTGACTGCTTCTCTCTGTGTAATACTTATTTAGTTTAATTACTACTATAATTCTAATCACTGCTGCTGTTTAATGCTGTTACTAGCACACCTAGTGTCAGGTTTCCTACAGAATCATCATCCGTACTTAGCTTTAATGGACCATCTCCCTTTCACCTCTCCCTCCCCTTATAGCTTTGTAATCTTTGACCCCAGCATCCACCTTCCAATCTATCAATAAACTACCACAGGGACACCTGCACACCCGTGTGTGTCCTACCACAGGGACACCTGCACACCTGTGTGTGTCCTACCACAGGCACACCTGCACACCCCTGTGCATCCTATCTCTTCCTAAGTTGCTCTGCCCTGCCCTAGGCTACATTGTGCTTATTTGCACACGGTGAACTGAACCCTTCACCCAATAGTCAATTCTGTTTAGATGAGATCAGCATATGGCTCAGAATTGACTCTTGAAAGCCAAGCTCCAACAAACAAAATCCCAGCTTAACCACCAGCTGTTACACAGGCAGGGCCAGGCTTCTGACCTGACCTGTCCTCCTCACACAGATGTTCAGTCAGCTACACAGGAGGCCAATCAGACAGAGCAGGCAAGGTCGACCGTGCCCTGCTGTCTGAATGTTCCCATGCAGCCCCCAGCCTCAGTCCCTTCCTCTCCAGGGAGACCAGGCTCTCAGCCCAGGAGGAACTCTGCATCCTGGGCTTCAGGGGCAAGGCTCTGTGGGCTTTAGAAGTTTTTGACAGGTATGTTTAGATGCAAAGCAGAAGACAGACATTGGAGACAGATGGACAGTCTGAAGTCACTCTTAACTGTCTACCAAAAAACCTCGTTGCACAGATAGAGTGTACACATGATACTCAAACGCTCCTGAAGGCTTCCCTGTGGACTTCTGTGAAGCGCCCATGCCTTCAGGAATACTTACAGGCCAGGACAAGCACAGCCATGAGCAAAATTCACAGTGAGAGCTTCTAGGAAATGATGTTTCCTAGTGGGACCTGGGGACCCACAAATGTCTCTGCTTAAACAGATCAAGAAATACCGTGCGGATTTTAGCTTTACAGGGACTTTGGGGGCCTGACCTCTCGCTTCCTGGCAGAATCCATCTGCTCCCCTGGAGAGGCTTAAACACACACCTTAATATCAGAGTCCAAGTCCCAGGCTGTGGCTGTCTAAATTCCAGCCACTAAGCTCCACACGAGTAGGGGGTTGGTGTCTACCTGCCTGCCAGCAAATGATCCCAAAGTGTCAGTGGTGAAGGGTGGGCAAGCCCACAACTCAGGCTGCAGGAGAGGAGGACTATGGACGGGCAGAACTAGTCAGGCACGGGGTCAGCAGCATTGGAAGGGGAGTAAAAGAGGGTAACAGCAAGCATACACTCTAAATACATCCTATCCCTGCACAGAATGGACAGACACAAAAGTAGCATAAGAAAAACAATTTCCTAGTCCATTTCTCCTGTTCCCATGATGAAATACTTTGACAAAAGCAATTTTAAGGGAGAAAGGATTTTTTTTTTTTTTTTTTTTTTTTAGCTCAGAGTTCAAAGGTTCAAAGCACAGCACTTGGGCCCACTCTGGGCTCGGTACCAGGGCCACAGGAAGGTGTAAGAGGGAGAGCAGAGACCCGCCCAGGGGTCTTTTAAAAGGGCAGGCTCTCTGACTTAGCCTTTTTGCTATGTTGTTTTCAGCTTGTGACGGGAGTCTTTGAACATCCCCACGACGCGATGGATGCAGGAAAAAAGGGAGCATGGTTCTGAGTAGAGCTATCAAAAGGGAGGTGAGTGCACTCTGTGGAGTCTGCGGCCTGATTCCGAAGAAACAAGCTATGCTGTAAAGAATTCAACCCGGAGCTGGAGAGAGGGCTAGGTGATGGTGTGAGCATGCTTGTGGCTTTGACAGAGGACCTGGGGCTCCGCCCACCTGGCACTCCAGCTCTGGCGAATCTGACACCTTCTGGCTTCCCACATTTACACACACACACACACACACACACACAAACAAATAAAATACATCTTTAAAAATAAAAGCATTCAGTGTAAGAAAGGTGCTCTTCACCTCAGATCTTCCATCTTACCCCTTGAGTCTTCTTTCCAGATGTTGCGGCCTGTTTAGTTAGGGTGTTACTGCTGTGAACAGACACCATGACCAAGGCAACTCTTATAAGAACAACATTTAATTGGGGCTGGCTTACAGGTTCAGAGGTTCAATCCATTATCATCAAGGTGGGAACATGGCAGCATCCAGGATGGCATGGCTCAGGAGGAGCTGAGAGTTCTACATCTCCCTCTGAAGGCTGCTAGCAGAATACTGGCTTCCAGGCAGCTAGGAGGAGGGTTTTATAACCCACGCCCACAGTGACACACCCACTCCAACAAGGCCACACCTAATCCAACAGGGCCACACCTTGTAATAGTGCTACTCCCTGGGCGAGTGTATAAAAACCATCGCACTGTCCATACTAAAGAAAGGGCTCACATTGTGTCTCAGTCACACATCCAAATGTCTTCACTCTCAATGCCTATGTAACATATAGGGCCACAAGGCATGAGGGGTCAAGTTCCTCTTTGCACACCCAAGTCTCTGCTCATCAGATCCTCAATAAATAAGGTTAAATAAGAACCTAAATGCCAAGCATTTCAAAACATTTACAAACTCTCAGGAAGGCAGTGAAGAAGAGTCTCTGAGCCTACCCAGGACATGGTGGGTATTCTCACAGGGAGCTAAGGGCCTCAGAGTGCAGGACTCGGTGGCTTTAGCCCTTACCAGTTAGCCACATCAGGGGCTTTGGTCACTCAGCATCTATCCCACCTTGGAAATCATTGTCATCAACTCCTGAAGTCCAAAGTCTCCTTGCAACTTTGGTGACTTGGGTTCTGGATGTTCATGAAGCAACACTTGTAGAACAGGCGTCAGAACCTGATTAATTCTGCCAGACTGGATACCGCAGACATGTCTGCCAGACTCACGGGAAATGAAACACATCTGAACAGCTGCAGTGTTTGAGGAAGTCTGACAAACTCTTTAAAGGGAAAGCTTGCATTGTTAGGCAAGAATACAAGCATTGAACACGTGTGTGCTGTGCGTGTGTGTGTGTGTGTGTGTGTGTGTGTGTGTGTGTGTGTGTGTGCTGTGCATGTGTGTGTGGGTTTGGATGTGCAATGTGTTTATATTTGCACAAGTACAGGTGAATAGATTGTTGTAGAGAAATCTTGAGATTTTGCAGATCAAGCAGACCTTGGTCATGGGATCTCTTCCTAAATCTTCAGTACAGATGCTGAAGAGAAGATGGACTCACTATGCTCCTTCAGGCTCCCTCAGATCAGAGGGCTACCGAAGCTCTGAGTAGGAAGGAAACAGTCTGACTGTCAACAAGCACAGAGCCTCCACAGGGGTGGGTATCAGGTGGGAGACTATTAAAAAGAGACAGGGTGCCTTCCACCAGGAACACCCACCAATCAGTGTGGCTGCCTCCTGTGTACGTGAACCTCTCCAGGCAGTACGCCTGAGTGCACACTGATTGGTGGGTGTTCCTGTCAGTAATGTGGATGACAGTTCCAGAGAGAATGGGATTCACCGCACTACACAAGACCAAGGGGAGTCTACCACAATGATACTTAGGGCGCTGAGATATCCTATAAGGAAAAGATTCACCTGGTCAACTTTATTATATATATTACTATATATAACTATATATTATCATATATATATATTACATATATTATTATATTTATTACACTTTCCACCTTCAATGGCAAACATCGGCAGGAAATGCAGACTTGATATTATCACTGAAGACTGAGTGTGTTTGAGGCAGAATGCTGCCTGGTGGGTGGGGCTCAGCTCTTCAGTGAATCTGGGACCTTCCTGGACAGGTTCTGAAGTCAACATCAGGAGGACCATCAGAGCGCCAATCTCCAAGTGAGCTGCAGGGGAAGACACAGTTCCAACAGATGCCAGGAGTCCTTGGCCATGCACGTTCATCCGTAACCACAGCTGCCCCACCAAGACTCCCTCTCTACCAAACAAGGCACTGTGAACAGGTACCACACACCACACAGGAGGTCTGGCTTGAGTTGGCTTGGAAGGGCAGCACCTAAGCTGACACCTGGAGACTGGCCTCCCTCCCTGGGTGCTGCCACAGAGCCCACCCTCACACTGTGCCATAGTTAGAAATTCAGCTCTTGTCTAGATGCATTGGGTCAGCATTCTGCCAGGGGTGCTGTGATGCGGTGTGGCCACCCCCATCCTTGAGGTAAGAGGTCAGGCATCTGCAAGGGTTGAGCTGCCTCAATCTCTGACTCCTAAACTCCCATTGGCTGTCAGCTCTGGCTCTGGAGGGCAAGGCTGCAGAACTTTCAGCATCTAGGAGACATGTCCTTATGACAAGGTGTTCCTCAAGGACATCTTAGATGCAGCACAGAGAGCTCCAACCGTGAGCAGAAGTGACCTTGGACAGAGCAGAAGAAGCTCATAGGGAAGGGAGGGGTCCCTTCTGCATGCATGTGGCTTAGGATGTGGCTCAGCTTCAGGAGCCACCCAAGAAGTGCCAAGTTCAGTCAGCACAGCACACCCCCTCCCCCTTTCTCATGAGCTGAGGTAAAAAAAAAAAAAAAAAGACACATCACTGCACATCATCAAGGGTTTGGAGCAGTAGAGAATGATGTTGTGTGCCCAGCTTTCTTGACTATGGCCCTGCAGTCATCATGATAGTGGGAGACTGTGGATAGAGAAGGAGGTTTCCAACTTCATAACAGACAGGACTTAGTGAGGATGAGTAGGAGACCAGATATAATCTTCAACGTACCATTGCTTGTTACCTACATCCTCCAGTGGGAATCCACTTCCTGGGGTCGGGGGAGTCCCATAACCCCCCAAACAGCACCACGTGTGCAAGATATTTCACCCTCACATTTAACACCCGCAGGCATGATGCCGTGCCCCCTCAAGTCCTTCCTTCTCTCCTTCATCTCTTTCAAAGTCTGTCTTGGCCATTTTGATTTTGCCGAGTTGGGAGAAAAGGCCAGACTATCATTTAGTACATGTCTCTCCCAAGGACACCACATATGCCAGGGAGCCCTTCATCAACAGAGTCAGGGAAGAAGCAGCACAGCTGGGGCCAACTGGCTTCTCCTCCTGGCCTGAGGAGGCCAAGCCCCTGCACGTTAGAAGGGACACAATGGAGACTGTCCATGGGTTGCAGAGCAATACACACATTCATCTTAATTAAGCCAGATTCAGTTTTGATCAGGGCACCACTTTTTTATCCATTTTAAGCAATTTGGAAGCGAAGCATATTTTTGAGATCACCAAATGTAGGCTGCCCACAGGAAGGGTCCAGCAAAGCATTGACCCCTCGGTGCCAAATGCAATTAATAGAAGCTTGCTAGAATTCGGGAAATTGACTACCTGGTAGTGTCTCGCCACAGTGAAGAATGTCAAGGGTTTAATTTACTGGAGGGCCTCATAACCTGACTTGAGCAGAAAATGTCATGTTCACTTCTGAACTTAGAATCAACACAAGGTGATTAACTTCCATGGGGCAGGCTCCCTGCGACGAGGCCTCTCATGCCTGCAAAGTGCTCACCTTGTTCCTTGGCCCAGTGGGTTAATATTCCATAGAGTAAAGGAGTGAGGTGGGTCCTTTGGCCGCCTTCAGACTAGGACTGACTTGCATGCTGTGCCCTGGAGAAGGCTGCTTTCCAGGGCCAGGGAATAGCTGTACCCAGCTAGGTCTTCAAAACTGCCAGCCTTGGGAAGCAGGCAGTCATGACGTAAGCCTCAGTTCTCCAGAAGACCTGGGAGTTAGGTCGCATAACCACTTCCCAAATTCTCTCACACGGCCATGCTGACCGACTAACAGGCACCCATCTGTGTCACCTTGAGGGTGCTGGCTCGTGAGTTATGAAGTCTCTTTCCACAGAGAGCTCACGGAGCAATGGGATGAAGCGCAGCTCACTGCGCACAACGAAGCCTACGCAAGCGGCCTTGAAGGTGTAGATGTGGTGAGCATCTCAGAGCTCATGGAAATGGGCTTGCTCCCCCACATCCATGTCCCATGGGTCTGCTGACATGAGGCTCCAGCAAGGTGGGGGTGCCTGCACATGCACTGTGAGGCAGGGGTCCTGCAGATGCCTCTCAAAGATGGGATCGACTGGGCCTGTGAACGACCCCTCCCTTGTTACAGGAATGTCCTTCGCTAACCAAGGAATGGACACTCAGCTGCTCTGTGACACATTGAATTCCAGCCAGCAAGAAACGGAAAGGAGTGGATGTCCCCTTCCAAGGGAGGCAAGGAGCAGGTGATGTCCGGTCTTCTGTGTTATACCGGCAGCAGACAGCTGTTGCTGCCACCTGCTTCCTGTCACCCTGCATTTGGGAAGTACACTTGAGTTTTCCACACTAGGGCAGTGGGGACTGACTCCCAGGTATCTATCAATCTATCTGCCCCAGAGGCATCTTCTGAGTTACTTGTTTTCCAGACCCAGAGCCGGTGTGCCTGGCAGACATAGCTCTCCATGCTCCTCACCCCATCCCAGGCAGAACCGGACTCCTGACCAAGGCAGATCCAACGCTATGTGGGGATGCTTTGTGGAGGGTGCTCGGAAACTCAGTGGGACCCAAGCACCAGCTCTTCATACAGGGGGAAAGTAGGAGAGTGTGGTACACTGCCATAGTGGGCAAGCAGGAGAGCATAGTACACTGCCATAGTGGGCAAGCAGGAGAGTATGGTAGGTACACCACCATAGTGAGCAAGCAGGAGAGTGTGACACACCACCATAGAGGGCAAACAGGAGAGTGTGACACACCACCATAGAGGGCAAGCAAGAGAGTGTGGCAGACCACCATAGTGGGCAAGCAGGAGAGTGTGGTACACCACCATAGTGGGCAA
This sequence comes from Mus caroli, assembly GCF_978045245.1. Taxonomy (NCBI): domain Eukaryota; kingdom Metazoa; phylum Chordata; class Mammalia; order Rodentia; family Muridae; genus Mus; species Mus caroli. Next base: position 3,130,429 of record NW_028227257.1, read on the forward strand.
GCAGGAGAGTGTGACACACCACCATAGAGGGCAAGCAGGAGAGTGTGGCAGACCACCATAGTGGGCAAGCAGGAGAGTGTGGCAGACACACCACCATAGTGGGCAAGCAGGAGAGTGTGACACACCGCCATAGTGGGCTTCAGCCTCCTTAGGCTTCAGCTGACATCTGGAATCGTGTTCTCCATACTGTGCTTCTAAAGCAGGAGGCTGGTTTCTTGGCACCATGGATCCCTGACATGCAATAGGCAGTGAACAGAAGATCTGTGTTTCCATGGCTTGATGAAAGAGAGGTCCCTCCCCTCAGCAATAGTGGGCCTAGTGATGGTGATGGAGGAGGGGTGGAGGGAGAGAGGGAACGAAAGAAGGGAAGGAATAAAGAAGGAGGGAGAGATGGACTTGATAGTGCAAGAGGCAGTGGCCATATTTCCAATGTGTTCCTTAGACTTAATGGAATAGTATTGAGGCAGCAACTCTGGCTGTTAATCAGGGCCCGAGGGCACTGAAATGGACACTGATACAAAAGATCATTCCGTCCCCGACCCCCTCTAGTCCTCATGCTTCTCATAGCCTGATGCAGAGGGAATGCCCTCACCATGTAGGCTGCTCAAGTCAGGTCTCGGCATCTAGAAGTGTCCACACTGCAATGGTGAACCGCCATGGCTGGGTGAGGAGGTGCTGACAAGCGGTCAGCTGAGCCACATCACAAGCACCCCAGGCCCTGTCTCTGCTCTTTATAAATTACTCATTATCTGGTGTTCTGTTGGGGCTGTAAAGAGTGGACCAAGGACAATGAGTGAGAAGGAAGCCAGAGGCTTTGAATTGTCTCCTGCTGCTTCCCCTCCCCTGCCCCTCCTCTCCCACTGTCACTGCCCCCCACTGTCCCCACTCACCTCCACTGCTGATGCTGCATGAATCCCAGAAGGTGGGAAAAGCCATAGTCAAGCCTGTCCAAACATTTGAGGTAGGGACTCATGGTCAGGTGGTAAAGACATCCCGGTTCACCTTCATAGAACCTAAGCTTTGCCCTCCACCTGAGAAAAACAGCATCAGTCATAACATATGAATCTTCCCTTGTATCCTTCCTCTCAGCTGACACCTTGCTCCCATGTTCTAGTTCCCAGCTCTTCCTCCAGGCTCCAAACCTAAGTGCGGTGGAATTCTTGCAGTCGGTGTGAATGCCAGCTGCTGGCTGACTTGGTGTGAACCAGCTACTCCGAAGGAGGAGGAGGAGGAGGAGGAGGAGAAAAGAAGTGTCAGTTGTATTTCCACCCATGGCATGGTGTGGGCTATGGAGTGCACCCTGCACACACTGGTAGACACACACACACACACACACACACACCCCTTTAGGACCTCTGGTGGGATCAAACCAAAACAAAGAGGTAAGGATGAAAGTGAAGGGTTAGGGTTAGGGTTAGGGTTAGGGTTAGGGTTAGGGTTAGGGTTAGGGTTAGGGTTAGGGTTAGGGTTCCCATCTAGGGCAGAACAGAGGAAAAGGTAAGTGGAGTCTACCAAACATGGACTGTGCCTGCCAATGCCTGCAGCCAGCACAGGTTCATTGTGGAACTGGGGTCAGAACTTAAAAGTTACAGCTCCCTAAGCACAGTCAGGTCATTTTTAAGGTCATGACATGCAGTGGAGGGAGGGAAGGGTGCTCCAAAATAATATAGAAGGTGCTGGGTCAACTGATGAGGACAGAAAACTCTAGAGACAGCATGGTGTCCTTAGCTGGGGAAGTGAGGAAGGACGGCTAGTGCTCCAAGGAAGTCTGACCCCCAACAGCCTCTGGAAGTCCCTTGTCCTAGCTACTGTTCTGATGCTGTTATAAAATCCTGACCAAAAAAAAAAATTAAAGGAAGAAAAGATTTATTTCATCTTACAATGCCTAAGTCAAACTCCACCATGGAGCGAAGTCAGGGCAGGACCGTGGACACAGGAGCTGATGCAGAAGCCATGGAGAGGTGCTGCTTACTGGCTTGCTCAGTCTGCTTTCTTATAGAAACCAGGACCACCTACCCAAGAGTTGTATCACCTACAATGGGCTGGGCCCTCCTTCATTCATTAATAATCAAGAAAATGTCCCCACGGGCGATCTAATGAAGGAAATCCCTCAAATGAGTTTCCCTCTTCCCAGATGACTCTGGTATGTGCCAAGTTAACAAAGAACAAGAAATAAAAACAAAAACAAAAACAATTTTAAAATGAAATCTGGTCATAGTTAGCACACCCCTCTTCCTGGTGCTGTCCAGGCATAAGCTAATGGCAAATGCCCAGTGCTGGATGCAAATATAGGCAGGTGGGCAATGTCCAGTGGGCCATGGCAAGGTGCTGCTATGGAAAATACAGAAGGCCTTCAGAGGGTAAAGCCACTAATAATGACAGCTGGCTCCCTGCACACTGTCATGGGGGATGGTGGACTATCCTGGAAGAACCAGTGATTTGCTTAAACAAGTGGGCTGTGGAAGTGCGGATGGTTTAGGAGCCCGGCTGCATTCCTTCCCCTGGAGAACCGGTATTCAGAATGCTGGCATGTGAGTGAATTTTACTACTTTAAGCTAAGTAGCCTACCAAGGCCCAATCCTCACTCTCCCACTGGACAGGAGAGCCAGGCCTGGCTTGAAATTGTAAGGCAAGGCTACATTAAGCCACTTTTAAAACAAAACCTTGTCTTTCACATGCCTCCGAGTGTCCCCTGGTCTAAGATCTATAAAGCAGCTCCCTGGTCAGACCACAAAGCTCTCCCAGGTTCTGAGAGGGAGAGGGGATTTTCCTAAGTGGCTAAAACAGAGGGAGAGAACATCCCAGGCTCCCCGAGAGCTGGTGTGCAAACGGGCATATAAGGAACCCCCACGATGATGCGCGATGTTTCCGCGCCACCCCATTAGCGGAGACATTTCCTAAGTTTTATCTTCAGCTTAGTTATTCTGTGGCCACCAAGGGCTCCTTAAGCACTTCCCAGAGATGGATTTCTGTCCGCGATCCGGATTTCACGCCTCATTATCTAGCAGCATCGTGACTTCGAGGTGATCAGTTCTCGCTTATTATTTTAGCGGGGGCGCTAAGGGATGCAGTGTTGGGAAACGCTGACTTGTTTCCTACGCTGGCAGATCCAGAGCCAGGGTCCCCACCAAGAAACCAGCCTGTCTCCACAGCCACAGCGTTGTCAAACATAGGTGGAAATTAAAAATTCTGAATGCACTTTACATAATTAGTGTTTTAAACTTGCGTGATTTAAGCACATTTTAAAGGCTGATTTGCCGTGATTCCCGCCATAAATCTCCCCTGTAACGTATACATCAACGCTCTCCAAGATTGCTCCCGCACGTGAATTACTAAGTACTGATGAATAATTTTGAATAATGTGCCTGCTTTCACCATTGAGTGGAAAATTAAGATTATGGCACTGCTCCATTTAGAACTGATCGCTTTGCCAGAGTGAACATGGCAGCTGCTTGGCCCCCTGCTATCACCAGTGTTGCCAGTGCGGAGGAGAGGGGGGTCCTGTGGGGGGTTATAATAAGATCTCTCAGGTTAGAATCTCTCCTCCTTCCCTATCCCATGCAGCCGGGGAGATATCTCAGTTAAAGTGTCTGCCTCCCAAGTGTGAGGAATTAAGTTCGGATCCTTCACATGCACATACAAGCTGGGCACGTGGTTTGTGTCTTTGGAGTTGAGGACACAGGGTTCTCTCTGGGACTTAGACAGATCAATGAGATAAAACAATGTCCCAAAACACAAGGTGAAGAGTGATTGATGAAGACACTGAACCTCCGTTACTGAACTCCAGATGCACGTATACATGAGTGTTCTCGACAGGCATGTACTTGCTCATGTAGCCCCACACCACACACACACACACACAGAGAGAGAGAGAGAGAGAGAGAGAGAGAGAGAGAGAGAGAGAGAGAGAGAGAGAGAGATCTCACATGCATGCCACGCAAAAAGAGAATGCTTTTTCTTTCTAGATACCAGAGATGGCCAGGAGTGGGTCATTTTATTCTTTCAGATACAAGAAGCAGTGGTTTATGGCTCAGTGTGTCAAGGCTCTCTGGGATGGGTGCTGACTGATTGCATTTGTGCCACAAAGACCTAACGTGATAGGCCAGAAGTGGGGGGAACACCAAACCAGCAGATGCTGGTGGCCAGCAGGTCCTCACTGCGCTGGACAGTGATTTCTTTTTTTTTTTTTTTTTTTTTTTTTTTTTTTTTGAGAATCTGAGAATGCCCATGCAGAAACTGATAGAGTCAAACATGCCTCAGTCACCAAGAAAACTGCACAAACATTGTTCTGATGTCATTACCAGCCTTCCCTGAAGCTCGGCCTCGCTAGGTAGGTGCTACTCACCAGCCCTGCCAATAGTGCTTCCCCTGGCCCTTGCCTCTGTCACCATTTGGTAAATTACAGTCCTCACTACTCTGCTGAGCAGAAGGGAAGTCAGATACCTTAGAAAGTTTCCCCAAAGCCACATACTTGATAAATCAAGGACTCAATTTCACATTTGACTCTCTGGGGCTAAAGGTCAAAACTTCTGAAAACCACGTTGACATCAGCGCCGGCAAGAGCAAGGGCCACTTTCTGAAAGTTCAGTCCCGAATGTTTGACAGACCTCATTTTTAACCTTTACAAACTTTGCACGAAGTGGGTACCAGCACCAGACTGCAAATGAGGAAGCTGAGAGGTGCCAAGCAGAAAGATCCGCCCAAGGTCACGTACCTGTTAATCAGCAAGGTCAAGAGGAGAAGGCACCTGGTTGACTCTAAGCACTGAAGGCTTCTCAATTCACAGCCCAGTGAGCACTTGACATCTGTCCTCCCTCCACAGAGTCACAGCTCACGTTGACAGCACGCCTCTGTCCTTTCTTTTCTCCAACCCATGCCTTATGCCCACTTCATTATTCTGTGGAGGACTGAACTTCCTCATTCTAGTAAATTCCTCAGAAGATTGACAGGCTGAAGAAGCCTCACCCCGGGTCACCTCTGACTTCAGCCTCCCACACCTGCTGGGTCACAGGGTTGTTCTCTTCTCCTGCCATGTTGGCTTCCAGGAGATCACCACCAGTCTCCTGGGTGGAAATAGCATCTCTGCTCCAGATCCATTTGCACCTTGATCTCACATCCCAGGATGACTACACTCAGGCTCAAAGGTCCAGGCACTTCCTACTCAGATTCCTGAACTCACACAGTGCACACTAGGCATTCCTTTGGATGCTAGGGGTGAGTGGGAAATACGAAAGCACAATTTCCCACAAATGTGCACATGCTGCATTCTGGAAGGAGAGGCAATTAGGGACACAAAGACTCTATTATGTAACACAGAGATAACCAACACGGAAATTTGGGGATGTGGGGACTTGGGGGAGGGAACATGCTAGCCCATAGTTAGATGCATGTTTAGTCTGCATGGTTAATGGAGCCTTGGGAAGCCGGAAGGCCAGGAGCTAGGTGAGTCATTGGTAAGAATCTGTAGGAAAGGGGTCCTGGCCAGGGTGGTTGAAAGGGCAATAGATTCCAGGGAAAGAAAGGTGGACAAGGATCTGGAGGTCCTAGGGGAAGCCACGGCTCTCCAGGCTTGCTTTCTGTTGCTGGGAGAAAGTTTATCTGGCTTACACTTGCACTTGTCCATGCCTGTCACTGAGGGAAGTTAGAGCAGGAAGCCAAGGCAGGAACCTGGAGGTAGGAACTGAAACAGGCCGTGGAGGGGTGCTGCTTACTAGCTTGCTCAGCCTGCTTTCCTATACCATCCAGGACGGCCTGTGTGGAGGTGGCATGACCCACAGTGGGCTGGGTCCTCTCACATCAATTCTTAATCAAGAAAAAGCTCAACAAACAGCGCCATAGCCAATTTAATGGAGGTGATAGCTCGTTCCAGAGGACTCGAGTTGACAAAAGCTCGCCAGCACAAGGGTCCACTGTGAGGGGTCTTGAAGGGGAGATTAGGAACACTGGCTTCCAGGATCAAAGGGAAGGACTGGAAGGGGGCTCACACAGCTCTGGAGTTGTGGTGTAGGGGAGACAGAGTAGAAGCAGGTAGCTGGGTCAGGAGCATCCCAACGTAGCCCAGGTGGAGAGGATGCAGAAGCCAGAGAGCAGCACTTCCCCTGAGAGAAGTGGATTATGGGTAACCATAGACCCGGGACAGGACATGTCCACTGGAGGTTGGTGCTGGAGTTGTGTGGTCATTACAGTCTCAGAATGTCTCTGCCTAGATTCTGACCTTCCCTGATCTCTGGTACCTTTTACTAACACTACCAACTGCTCAAGATGGACACTTTGGGGTTGCCCAGTCCTCTCTTACCAATACCTTCCTGTGAAAGCACAGTTAACTTCACACACATGTTCAAAACACAAAGCAAAATCCAAGTTCTAATATTTTTTTAGGATTTATCTTTGTGTGTGTGTGTGTGTGTGTGTGTGTGTGTGTGTGTGCCACAGAGGTCAGAAAAGGAAGTTAGAGTCCCTGGAGCTAGAGTTATAAGTGCTTGTGTTCCCAGACCTTGGGCCCTCTGAAGGGCACCAGAGCTCTTAACTACCACCCCTCCTTCCGTTCACTCCAAAGTTTATGTGTGTGCATTTATGTAGGAGTGAGGAGTGTGGATACAGGTCAAGTATCTAAAAATGGGCCCATGAGACCAGGAAAGGAGGCTTTAGGGAAAGGGTGGGAGGGTAATGAAGGCATAGTATTAAAATGGAAAGATAAACACCAGAGGTCAAAGGTGCGGCAGACTGAGGGCACGGGTGTGTGGGAGAGGTCTAGGGGATAGTGAGAATAAGCTCAAACTGAATATGCATGAAAATACTGTGAGGGACCCTGTGTACTGACTTTGTGTACTGATTTAAAACAGTCTCAGAGAAATACTCACTCCCTTCAAGGAAAGAGAAATGTAGGCTGTTTGGGGCGCACCATGCTGAAAAGCAGAGACACACAGACTATTGAATAAAGGAGAAATGGAGACCCACAGCCTCCTGAACGCCCACTGTGGCATCCATGTGGTAGCAAACCAAGGCAGGCAGCCGTTGCGGGCCAGGGCTTAGACCCAGTGTCCAGGGTGGGTCTAGGGCCAGTGCTTAGATCCAGTGATCAGGGTGGATCCAGGGCCAGTGCTTAGACCCAGTGATCAGGGTGGATCCAGGGCCAGTGCTTATATTCAGTGACCAAGGTGGATCCAGGGCCAGTGCTTATATTCAGTGACCAAGGTGGATCCAGGGCCAGTGCTTAGACCCAGTGTCCAGGGTGGATCCAGGGCCAGTGCTTAGACCCAGTGTCCAGGATAGATCCAGGGTGGACCTACAGGGGCTGCTGCCAAATAATATGCCATCAGATATTAGAGAAGATGTACAGCAGACTTCTCTTCTGAGGGAACAAAGCTTAATTTACTGGGGCTGGCACTCCCTGTGGCCAGCGGAAAACTACAAACTCTTTTAACTCCTTGGGGCCGGAGAGAGAGAGAAGGAGAGGGTGAAATTTTATATGTATACATACACACACACACACACACACACACGAATGGATAAAACAAAAGGCGGAGCCCAATAACTTCATGCATACAAATATACATGCATATATACATACATACATACATGCATACATGCATACACACATATATGTATACAGACCTACAGACAGACATCTATATATTCACACATAGAATGGTTAGAGCAAGGCTCCAGCCAACAGGCTCCAAGTATTCTGCACATACATACACAAATACACACAATTGGTGGATGGATGGAGCCATGTTCCAACCCCTGTTCATACAAACTTTACACATCACACAGAGTTGGTGGACAGGAGAAGGAGTGTTCCAGCCACACCACACCATACCACACAATACTTTATTCTTTCTTCCATAGCTTGTATGTCCCAGTCAAATCTTTCAAGCAGTATACAATTACAACATGATTACATTCTAGTTTTCTTCTAGTGAATTATTATGAAAAAAAAACAATGTTTTTCAATACCTTTACAAGATATAACATTACGCGGTATAGGTAGAAAACAGATTATTCTTAAAAACTCACGGACATTCAGAACCAAGCAACTTGTTATCGATTACCAAAGTGTAAGCAAGCAAAAAGAGTTTTCTCAGCCAGTTTCTCTTACTGGCAGGCAGCGATTTGTAGTCACAAAGAAAGAAGTAATAATTTTATTGTTTATCTTTAAAAATAATCTTGTAAGAATCTTAAAAGAATCACAAATCTAAACTTTTATATAAATAAAAGTCAGTCATATCTACAAGTCCTCAGAATGCGTATCTACTCATCAGCAATTCTTAAGAAATCCTATCAGAAAGCTGAGGGCAAAAATGGGTACAGGAAATCAATCCTCACCAGTCCAGCCTCAGCGAGGGTCACGCCAGCCGGCGCTGCCACTGTTCTTGTTCCCTGGCCCTAGCTTAACGAATAAGAGTGTGCCTTTCTGAACTTCATATTATTCCCGAAGATTTTTTTTTGCATCAGATCCAGTAGTGAAAACATCTCAACCTAGCTTCACTGGAAACTTTCCTTTTCCAAATGTTTTCTAAGTGTGGCGGTCATTGCTGACAATCTACATCTCTGAATTCTTCTCTAGGGTGGTGACAGAATCATGATCTGACCTGGCAGCAATGCCTCAAAGAGATCAAGCAGTTATTTGTGAGTGCCGGAGATACTGCGCAGTCAGGGGCTGAAACCTCCCTTAAGAGTTTTCATATAATCGAAGAATAAGAGGGATGTGAGGGTAGCAAGAAGAGCAGATCTCCACAACAGCACAAAGTCCTCAGGACACAGTCCTCGGGGCCATGCCACACCAAGGCCCACCCATGTGGCTATGGTAACCCGTGGGCTGCATTCCGTGAGTTCTAAAGCCATTTGTCCTCCCTCCTGCGTGGTCATCGGCACTCCCAGACTGACTGTATCAGTAAGTAGGGGGGAGACCACATGCACTGTTGATCTGGGGTACACTCCAGGCATTTGCTCCTTCACAGGTCATACAGTTCACAACAGAGTAAGGAAGGAGGCACAGTGGGGTGTCAAGTGTTCCCACAAGCTAGGCTTCTTATGGAGGAGGCTCACAACTACCACCATGTAGAATCAGCATATATATGATGCTGTGATCAATATAAAGATTTTGATGATGATGATGATGATGATGATGATGATGATAAGATACCCCTGGTGTTTGGCCAGAGCAGGAGTAAAGAAAGTCCAACTTTATCCTTAACAGATAAAAGCCAATTTACAGGGGGATTCTTTCATTATGTCTAGCTCTACACAGCTCACTCTCAGACCCAGTGAATTCTGCATTCTTCCTTGAAAATTCACCTGCCTGTGTGTCTTCATATCCCATCCTATGTCTACACGAAATCCTCACGTTCTAACTTACAAACCACTGTGAGTGGATATCTCTACATTTCCTTTAAAAGATGTATTTACTTTATGTGTGTAAGTGTTTGCCTGAAGTCTTGTCTGTGCACCATGTGTGTGCCTGGTGCCCATGGGTTTTCAGAAGAGACACCAGATGCCTGGGAGCTGGAGTTGCTGACAGCGATGAGTCTCTGGGCTGGTGCTGTGAGCAGAACCTAGGTCCTCTGCAAGAGCAACATGTGCTCGGAACCACTGAGCATCTCCTCAGCCCTTAGTCTATATTCTTGATATATACTACACTCTACTTCACAAATATCATACCTGTATCTGCTGTCTTCATGATGTTATTAACTAGCAGTTGAGAGTTGGAGAAACAGCTCAGTTGGAAAAATGCTTAGCTTGCAAGGATGAAGACTTGATTCAATCCCTAAATCCCATGTTAAAGAGGAGGAGGGGTAGGGAAATGGGGAGAAGGGGGAGGAGGGAAGGAGGAGAGGGGAAAGTGAATGGGAAAGGAGGAGAGGGAGGGAGAGGGGGAAGAAGGAGGAACTTGGGCAAGGTTACATGGGGAGGCAGACACATGTGAATCTCTGTGACTCACTCTTCAGGCACCTTAGCCAACTTGGTGAGTTCAAGGACGTTGAGGGACTCTATCTCAGAAGCGAGGGTGGATAGTAAATGAAGAACATTACGAAGGTCACTCATTGACCTCTGTGAGTGCGTGTACACACACATACACACACACACACGGAACACACACACGCACATATGCACATTCACGTGCACACATACAAAAATAGTCCCAGAAAATTCAGAAGTCAGGTTCAACTATGCTCTACACCAACAATCTGTCAGAACAAGAGTCTAAAATGCTTAGCCAAGTTAAATGCTACTGCTAGCTACACTGTATACAGCTGTGTATGCTACTGCTAGCTACACTGTATACAGCTGTGTATGCTACTGCTAGCTACACTGTATACAGCTGTGTATGCTACTGCTAGCTACACTGTATACAGCTGTGTTAGGGTAGAGTCCCAGGAACCTACTTCTCTGTTTCTCCCTTCCTCTCAGCTGGTCTTGACTCCTGAGTGCAGTATCTCTGGCCTCAAGCTGGGACAGCTGCTCCCTGGTACGTCCTTCTGGCCTCTTGCCAGGCTGGAGACAGGGCCTGTCAGGGTCTCTTTATGTCTGAGGCCCCATACTGCTTTATGCTGGAACTGAACTTGGCATCCTGGTCACATTTGGCACCTGGAATGAGGCCTAGGGCCAGAAGCAATTGACTCCACTAATTGGTGCCAAAGAGGGATGGGGGACATTAGAATGGTCATTTTGGATCATGGTTGTCGTGAATACAGATGGAAGGATCAAGTCCCAGTGTCTGAAGGTTGCTAGGCCTGTCGTGCTTGGCTAACTAGAAATCAACTGAATGTCAAACCAGACCTGGCAATGGCTTCCCAGCCAGCCCTCTGAATAAACAAACATTGATATGGCTTTCAGGGTGGTTTTCTTTGTGAACAGATATGCCAATGGATGCAGAGAAAGGAGAATGTGAGTGGAAGGAGGGGCAGGTCACTTCAGGAAACGCTGGAGAATGGATTGTTTCAATATGGAAAGTTTTCTGACTCCAGAGGCAGCTGCTTTGCCACATAGCACTTCGCTAGTATTTAATTAGAAATTTAACTTTTCTGAATGCTGGCTGGCTCATGTAGAAGCGTGATTTATAGTATCTTTGGGGATGCAGAAATTAAGAAAAAAATCATTTTTATAAATTTTGGCTGTTCTTCGGGGCCTTTATTGGGATCTAATTGATTATATCACACACTTGATAGGTCCCCAGATAAGCTGCCTCAGAGAGACTTGGGGAAGAGTGGAGTGTTTTATAATGGGATATACTCAACCGTGGCCGCTAGACTAGACTACGGAACAGAGCTCAGGCTGTGCCTGCCGTCTCCACAGGGCACGTTCTGGTTCTGTCATTCAGTATTTGGGTCCATGATGATGATGATGATGATGATGATGATGATAGATACCCCTGGTGTTTGGCCAGAGCAGGAGTAAAGAAAGTCCAACTTTATCCTTAACAGATAAAAGTCAACTTATCAGGGGAGAGGCACTCCAGAAGGCCAGCCAAGTCATGGGACAGTACAACTCAAGAAGGATTCAAGCCTAGCCTGTTCCCATGCACCCCAGAAGCCCGGGCCACCTTTGATCCTTTGATGGCCTCTACATGCTTTGTGTTTATGGAACAATTCAGAATGAATACAGATTCTGTTTGCAACTGAAGGCCAGTATGCGGCACCCCCAGAATAAATGGTTCCTCAGGATACTTACAGATCCATTCTAACCTTTTGATAAACACAAAACCAGAGCAGCCTCCAAAGTTGGATGTGTGACTGGCCAGTCAGTGAGGTGAACAGACCTCAAACACACACCTGGATCTCTCTGACCCTGGTCCTCAGCTCCCATGATTCATTGCTTCACCACAGGTTCTACAAGGAAATCAAGTCTTATGTTCTTCTCAGTTCTCTCTCTCTCTCTCTCTCTCTCTCTCTCTCTCTCTCTCTCCCTCCCTCCCTCCCTCCCTCTCTCCCTCCCTCCCTCTCCGTCTCCCTTTCTCCCCCTCCTCTCTCTCCCCCTCCCTCCTTCTCTCTCTCTCTCTCTCTCTCTCTCTCTCTCTCTCTCTCTCTCTCCCTCCCTCCCTCCCTCCCTCCCTCCCTCCCTCCCTCCCTCCCTCCCTGTCACACCTTTGTCTTCCAGCCACCCCCTCTCCTCTCCACTGCCTAATTTTAGATCAAGCCTCTAACTCACTTCTGCACAGAGAGACCAGAGAAAATGCTGGGACTATTTGCCTATTCTGCCCCAAGCATGCCCTTACCATGCCCCATGTCCCATGCCCCAGCATCCACCAGTCCCCTTTGTAATACATACCAGACATACTGGGCAGAATCCTGTGCCCAGTGAAGATGGCTAGCCCTTCTTCCTGGATCCTGTTAGGTCACTCAGTGCATAAAAAGCATTGAAGGTGAGAAGGATTGAAAACCTCCAGTTAGCTCATCTAAAAAGACAGGATCTCTGGGATTATCCAAGTGGATCCAAGGTACACTGGATCCCAGAGAGCAGAGTCAGAGGGCTCCACTCAGCACAGCTGGCAGTGGGAGGACTCCCTTCAACACAGCTAGCTTGAAAGGAGGACTCCACTCAGCACAGCTGGCTTTGAAGGAGGAGGACAGGACCTTAAACCAAGCAAGAGATGGCCCCTGGGAGCTGACAGGGCAGAGACAAACCATCCTCTGGACCTTCTAGAAGGAACCATCCCTGCTGACACATTGACTTCATTCCATTTGGCCCAGGTCAGGCTTCTGAACTCCACAGCTGTGAAGGGATACACTCATTGTTTTGAGCCTCTAACTCCGTGTAATTTTTCAGAGACGTGATCAGAAACAGCAGATAAACTCACTTCCTTCATTAAACAGTACCTCATGATGTTCATGGAATCCCCTGATGCTCAACAGGACTGGGTGACTTACCTGCCAGATCTATCGCCTCCAGCCCAGCCTAAAGCACCTTCCTCTTCCTGCCCTTGTCACAGGCTGCCTGTGCTTCCGGCCTCTTGCTGCCCCTCAGGCTGAAGCACCTGGCACCTCTCATTCCAGACTTCTATGAAAATATCTTCTCAGATCTGTGTCCAGACACCACAATCCCCGAAGCAGACTTGTGGGCGTGTGCCAGACCTGGAAAGCCAAGCTCTGCCAACATGCGGGTGATGCTGATGCCCATTTGTGTTGAGCCATGATACTTATTTTCTTATACCTCTAACCCCAGGTCCCATTGCCTCACCAGGGCTTCTTGTAACTGGGTATCTCTCTGTGTCCAAGGGCATCCTGATGACACATGAGCATATGGTCTCTTGAGGTATATCTGCCGAGTCTTGGCCTGGTCTCTGCTGCCCAGAACATAGCCACATTCAGAGTTCAGTAAATATTTGTAGAATGAATTACTTCATTTTTTTTAAACAATCTGCAGAGAAGGTGGCATGCAGTGAATAAAAAGATCAAAACAGCATGTGCCCACCTTGAGAGCTTACACCATGGGATGAATGGCCCTGCTCAGTCTAGTGGGGTCCATGCTGTGACAGAATGCTGTAGAGGCCTCAATGACTATTCCCTAAACCTGGTGCCACATGGCTCATCTACCCCCAAGAGGGCTGCATGACATCTCCTTAGCTAGCTGTGAGTCACATGACCTCTCTCCTGATCTGAAGAGAAGCAAGTGAGACCTCTCAAGTCTTGTTCAGGAAGACAACTGTGCCTGGTGCTAGAACAGAATCTTGTCCCTACAGGGGCCAGGAAGACACATGATTTGGGTGCCCTTGAGAAGACAGGGTTGACAGGAAACCAAGTTTAGATTGTTTCCTGTCTGTTTCTGTGTCCTAGACAGAAACAGAAAAAGAAAAGGCAGCCAGCTGTGAACATATGTGAAGAATGGTTGGGAGACAGGAAGGTAGCCAGGGATGGGTGAAGACCTAGCCACTAGGTGGCAAGTTCACATTCTAGCTGAGGTCAGAGGTACTCTTCAGAGGCCTCCTCACAGTCTCTCAAGGGGCTTTGTGGCTTGATAGTTCACAGAGGATGCTGCAGGTCCCAGGTGTAGATACAGCTACCAGCTCCAGCCCAAAGTAAGCACAATTCATCTGTTGTTTTCAAAATCCATGTCAGAGCCACCGTCTCAAAAAGATTTATTTATTTTTATTGTATGAGTATGAGTGTTTTGCCTGATGTGTATATATGTGCAAGTATGCGTGCATGTATGTATGCATACTATTTACATGCAGTGGCTGTGGAAGTCAGAAGAGGGTGTGGGATCCCCAGGGACTGGAGTCAACAGATGGTTGCAATCCACCATGTGGATGTTGAGAGGCAAACCCAGGTCCCCTAGAAGAGCAGTTACTGCTCTTACCTACTGATCTGTGTCTGAGATGTCCTTCAGGACAGACGTATCTTTGGGTGCAGTTTGGACCTCATCAGATGTGTTTCTTGATTCGGTCTGTAGGAAAAATAAACTAGATCCCAAAGTGAGGGCTTTCTCTCCTCTCTCCCCTTCATCCTCTCTGTCTTATCTTAGGTTGAAGCTTTCCTCAGGGCACTGTTGAGTCAACCGTCCCCCATAACTTGCCAAAGTACAGGTTGCCCATCTCACCCAGCAGCAGAAGCAGCAGCTATTCAGAGGAGTCAGACACCCTCTGAAATTCCCTCACCTGTGCCGTGTAAATGCCAGGTGTGTAGGTTTAACTGGAAACTGTGTTGTGGGGCACCGCCTGCTCCAAGAACACAGGCTGGATTGTCTGAGGCCTTCTCTTAGACCAGGGAGTGACTAGCAGTGGATTATGAAAAATCATTTATGTCATCCAAGAGGTTTGGAGAGTCATGTAGAGAGATGAGTTATCTATCTTCAGTGATTCACCAGTAAAAAAAAAAATACTACACATACCTCTTTTGTTAAGTTCTAAAAATAATGCCATAAAATTCTTTTCTCTCAAATCCATTAAGGGTTTAATAGATGCCCCCGGGGGTAGAATATTCATATGGACATGATCTGATACTTCCTAAGCATAGATACATGCATTTATACAAAAATGACCTGGAAGCCGGGCCATGGTGGCACACGCCTTTGATCCCAGCACTTGGGAGGCAGAGACAGGCAGATTTCTGAGTTCAAGGCCACCCTGGTCTACAAAGTGAGTTCCAGGACAGCCAGGGCTCCACAGAGAAATCCTGTGTCGGGGGAAAAAATGACCTGGAACACTTGCTGCTGTCTGAAGTTAAAGAACACCCAAACCTATAGCAGCCATCCCCTGTATCCAAAGCACACTGGATCATAGTCCAGGGGATGTCTTTAATGATGTAAACTATTTATGAAAGTTAGCAGGACAGAAAAAATAGTTTTGTAAAAAGCCCATCCCAGTATGCAGTAGTTTAGGAACTACTAAGTCACAATATCTGATTTCATTTTTATTTAAGTATTGCTCCATATAAAAGAACACATGTACTTTCTTTGCTGGCTAGATTTTATTTCAATATGACATAGGCCAGGGTCACCTGAGAGGAGGGAGCCTCGGGTGAGAAAATGTCTCCATAAGATCAGGCTGTAGCCAAGCCTGCAGAGCACTTTCTTAACTAACAATTGATGTGGAAGGGCCCAGCCCACTATGAATGATGCTACCTCCGGGAAGGTGGCCCTGGGTTCTATAAGAAACCAGGCTGAGCAAGCCAGGAGAACAAGAGAGTAAGCAGCATCCCTCCAGGGCCTCTGTATCAGCTCCTGCCTTGAGTTCCTGGCCTGACTGCTTTCCATGGTGAACTGTTATGTGAAAGTAAAAGCAGAATAAACCCTTCCCTCCCTATGTTGTTTCGGGTCATAGTTTTTCCCCACACAAACCCTCCATAAGAGAAGTTTGTACCATGAGTGGAAGATGCTGTGACCTGAACATGTTGTTGTTTGGGGAGGATCATGGAAAGACTTTGGAACTCTGAGCTGGAAAGGCCATTGAGTTTCCAAATTTTGGTGAGCTGTTGTGAGAATTTGGAAGGTTAAAGGACAATGCTGAGGGCTGTGCGGGTTGGGGAGGCCTGGCATGTGAAGTGCCAGAGAGGAGCAAAGACTATCAGAGCCATTTGATATTTTGAATTAGAACTCTGTGGTCCTGATCAGCTAGGGCTGAGGAATTAGCCATCATTAACAAGAGGTCAGAACCAGTGGAGAGAAAGCATTGGTTGACTGGGACACGTGATGCTGGTCAGCTGGAGCCGAGAGAGTAGTGGTCATTACGAAGAGATCCCAGAATCAGCACACTGAAGCCATTCCAGAGGCAGCAGAGGCTCTACCTCATGCTGGAAGCCAAATATGGTCATTTAAAGAGTCGCCCATGTGGTATTGGTTTTTCAACCATGGAGAAGGGAGGGTCATGGAGAGCAACTGAGGTTTGGCACTGTGAGCAGCCAGAATAGGCTGTTGGTGATGGTTAAATCCTCAGGATTGAAGGGTACACGAGGAGAAGTTGAGGCACTATACCATAAAGAGAGCCCAGGAGAGGCTATTGGTGAAAGTGAAGCTTGGTAGCACCAGGAGACACCAGCGGGTTGTCAGTACCATGGAATGACCACTAAGAACTGTAGCCGCCATGGCTTAATCTATGATACAAGCTGGTGCAATGTGGCAAGTCTTTGGAGGACCCCTTAAGATCATAAGGGAGTCTTGAGAGCTTTATACTCTCAGATTTGAGTTTGCTTTGATTTGATCATGACTGTACCCTGATTGATTCCCTCTTGGAATCAGAAAGTATTTAATTTATTTATTTTTATTTTATTTTATAGGTACTCACAGTTAAGAGTCTTTAAACATTTAAAGAGACTGTGGATATTTAGAGAGATTTTAAATATTTTAAAGAGACTTTGGACTCTTAGGTATTTGGATTTTTAAAGACTTTTAAAAGTAGGAATGTTCTATACCGTGACACTGATACTGATGTGAGACCTTGGAGTGGAAGAAGAAAAGAAAGTTTCCTGTTAAACACTGGTGTGTGTGTGCATCAAGTTGACAAGGGGTTACTTGTGCTGACTAGGTTTTTGTTCTTTTTTTGTTTTTGATTTTCTGAACTGACACAAGCTAGAGCCATGTGGGAAGCAGAAACATAAACTGAGAAAATGTGCACACCAGGTTGGCTTTCGGGCAAGCCCATGGGACACGTTCTTAATTATCAGTCAGTGTGGTGGGCACAGCCTGTCTTGTGCCAGCTGGTTGTTGCTGTCAACTCGACACAAGCTAGAGTCTCTGGAACGAGGAACTGCCTCTGTTAAATTGGCTGTGGGGTTGGTTGGGGGACATTTTCTTGACTAATGATTGATGTGAGATGCTCCAGCCCACAGTGGGCGGGCATTGCTGCCCATAGGCTGGTAGTCCTGGGTTCTACAAGAAAGCAACTGAGCAAGCCAGTAAGCAACACCCCCTCCATAGCCTCTGCTTTGGTTCCTGCCTCCAGACCAGACTTCCTTCATGATACACTGTGACGAGGCCACATAGGCAAAATAAACCCTTTCCTTCCCAAGTTACTGTCTGACATGGTATTTCACCAGAGAGATAGAAACCCTAACGAAGACACTCAATCTCAGAAATTTTGCTTCTTTTATTATCATGCCCACACTGCTAAGTTTAACACCTCTATTGGGCCAGGCTTAATGGACTCCGTGGAATAATCCATTAAAGACTCAGCTCTGCTCTGTGCACTCCGTGAGAATCTTCCCCCTCTAAAGTATACAATCGAAGAGCAGTGTGCTCCTACGGGAGGAGTTATCCATGGTTGGTGTCTCACGGAGGTCCAGATGTCTAAGGCGCTGCCTATCCAAGGATCGCCTGGAGACACGTAGGGGCTTTTTTGCTCATTAAAGAGTCGACGATATGGCCCTTCAAATGATGGTCTCCCCTGCACCGATGGGCTGGGAATTAATAAAATGGTTGCATTATTTAACAGACACAGAAACCCGCTCAGCCAAGATTAATGCAGTCACTTAGAGAGCTAGAAGTGACAAGAGTTGGGAGGACCCTTCCCTGCCAGCAAGACACACTTAGCTTTGCTAAAAATTGGAACAGGGGAACAAACTGGGGCTGAGTCTTTACACACCCCTGTGTGTTCTGTCTTCACAGGAGCAGGGGCACACACCAGTTCTACTTTTAAACACTGCAAGAAATGCACCAGTAAACGTCAGTGAAAGAAGCTATCAGTCTGAGAGGCAGGGTGTGGGAATCGGAGGGATTGGAGGAAGGAAAGGGAAGTATGAAATGACGTTGTTATATTTTAATTTTAAAATAATTTTAAAATAGAAAGAATTCAGTAAAATAGTCCTGGGAGGGGCTGAAGAGGTGGCTCAGTGGTTATTGGCATGTTCTGCTCTTGCAAAGGACCTGGGTACAGTTCCCAGCACCTTTGTCTAGCTACCAGTAAGTCTGGCTCCAGGGGATACGATGCCCTATTCTGGCCTCTGGGAATACTTACACACATGTGGCATACATTCATACAAATGCACACATGAGCAAAACTAAAAAGAAAAACAAAACTTTAAAAAATAGAGACAAGCAAGATGGTTTAGCAGATTAGGACACTTGTCACCAAGCCTGAGAACCTCAGTCTGTTGCTCAGGACCCACATGGTGATAGGAAGAAATGGACTCTCATACACTGTCCTCATATGCATGGCATGACATGTACACACACACACATGTGCACAGACACACACATGCTCATACACACAGACATACATATGGATACACACACAGACACACACAGACATAGACACACAGACACACACATGGACACAGAGACACAGACACACATACACACACACACACACACGTGCATGTGCACTAAATACACAAATAACTGTAAAACAATCCGTGAAAGAAATGTAAAATGAAAGAAATCCACGTCAAATATACCTCTTCATTTCTTACGAAAGTTTATTTTAATTCATCCAACCATGCAATTCTCCTCCCAGGTGGAATGCTGCAGAATTCCTAAGGGAAAAGAACTTGGCAGAAGACATAAAGGGGAAAAACAGTGAAGTTCAAAGCTCGTCAAGTTAAGCCAATGCAAAGGTACAGCCCATGTGTCAGGAGCCCCAGGTGCCCATCAGAGTCCATCAGCAACACGCTGACAACAGAGACATCCGTTAATACTCACACCAGCAGGCTCTGTGCCACCCAGGACAGGGTCTCCTACCAGGGTGAGCTGTAGCACCTGTCCTCATATGCTCCAAGATCATAAACAGCACCATGGCTGCACAGCACCCCTTTCTCTCCTGCTTAAGACCCTCAAGAGGTCATTATGATAAAATGCATCGCACTGTGAACTTGCTCCAGCTCTCCCTACCCTCTCCCCTTTTCTCACTCCCTCCATCTCTCTCTGGCTCCAGACACCAATGACTTCCACCTCAGTGCCTTTCTCTTCTTTCTCTCCCGCTGCTGTCTCTTCTGAAAGGTCCGTTCCCCTCATTGCTGTGGGGCTGGCCTGCTCTCAGCCATTGTCACCTGCTTTTTCTTTTATATATTACTTTTCACAGTCTGAATGGACGGCTGGATCTTTTTGGTGGCTAGGAGCAATTCCTGCTAGTGTAAGCTCCCTGAAGGTTGTGTTTCTGCTTGCTGATCTGATGTAGGTTCCAGCTTTATCCCTTTGCTGGGGTGAGTCTGTGCTTTTGTAGCATGAAGGGAAGGAAAGACTTAAATACCCACGTGGCTATGACAAGGTACAGATGAAATGACTCAGATGCTCTGAAGAACAAAACAGCACAGTTGGAGCAACGGAGAGACAGAGGTCCCGCTGTCCAAGGAAATCCCATTTGCATCAGATCTTAAATAACAGCAAGAATGACCCACGGCCTAGGTCCAGTTCTGCAGTTCTGAGAAGGGTTGTGGAGGAGATGGAATAACAAATCCAAGGGTGGTACTTGCAGCTTCAGCATCAGAGGAGAGAGAAGTCCCCTACCAATGGGCTCTACCTAACGTTCACCTCCACATCTCCCTTCCCTCTACTGTGTCCGCCCTCCCTTCTAAGGAGGTGAGGCCATCATAGCCTCAGGCTGAACAAGGTTCCATTCATGCATATAATGCCCAGTCTACTCTGGCCTCCCACTCCCAGTCTGGTGTTCCTCCACCCTTGCTGTAACTGCCTCCTCCTAGGCACCCAAAGTCCCATCAGCTCCTGTCTCCATCACTACAATGGCAGGGTGATTTACACACCAAGACAATCCCATGTTCCCTGCTGTGTCTACTTTTCTTGCTGAAAAAAAAAATCTTGCTTTCTGGGATAAATTGACTTTCAGCATCCATGCCACTGTCACTGAGCCTCTGAATCCAGTGTGTCAGCTTTACGTTGGATGGTCATTGAAGCCATTGGTGTATATTTTCTTTGTAAAGCATTAGGTTAATACAACTCTCCCTTCACTGTCCATAGTATTTTTGCATCGCCGATGCCCTGGTAAAGCTGTCAGTGGAGCTGACCAACCCTGAGCTTTTCTTTCAAGTAAAAAATTTCAGTCTCCCGGTTCAAACCCGTTGTCTGCTAACAGATGATTGCAACTCTTCAGCTCCATATTAACCCCATTTGTGCCCATTGTTCTTACCCTGTTATAATTCACTCAATGTGGTAAAATTCATTGGAAGCAAACATCAGATTTGTAGTGCATTCACAGATATGTGTAGCCATCGTCACAGTAAATTATTGGAACTTTTTAATCCCCCAAGAAGAAACCCCAGAGCCCTTGCTTTTGCTCCCAAAGCTCATAGCCCAGTCCCAAGAACCACTTCTTTGGTTGCAACTCCTTTAGAGTCTACAGAATGAGGTCTCTTGTGATTGGCTTCTTCAGCTCTGCATGTTTCCAAGCTCCATCCATGTGTAAGAGTGAGTCAATATGCTAAACTTTCTTGGTTCTGAAAACACGCTACAGGATGGAGAGAGCATGTTGTCTTTATCCACGTGTTTAGGGACAGACACTTGGGTGTTTTCCACCCCTCCCCTCTCATGAATAACACTGTGCTAACTCCCATGGGTTTTGGGGATGTGTTTTCACCTCTGGTGGAAGACAGCTAGAATGGAATTGCTGTGTATCGCCCTGATTGTCACACACACACACACACACTGCAGGCTGTTTGCAAGTAGCTGCATCTGTGTACCTGCAACTCATGGTGGTTCCCAAATCTTCAGACTGTGGGCAACACTTGCTAGAGCCACAATTTCTGATTGTAGTTACACCAGAGGAGGTGAAGTAGCATCTCATTGTGTTTCAATTAGCACTTCCTTGATTGCCAATGATGTCAATGGCCCTACAGGCCCTTAGTGGATATCTCTCTATCCCCTTTGCATTTAGATGTAATGCTTATTTTTAAACTGGGTTGTTTCTTAGGTATGTGTGCTCACTCTAGATTTAAAGCCTTTATCTGATATATTCTTTGCAAATATTTTTCTCCCATTTTGCTTGCTCTTTTCTTTTCTTTCATTCTTTTCTTTTCTTCCTCCCTCTCTCTCTCTCTCTCTCTCTCTCTCTCTCTCTCTCTCTCTCTCTCCATTTCTTCTTTCAAAGTCCCAAAGATTAAACTTTGTTGAAACAATAACCATTTTAAAAATCATTTGTACTGCTGCTGTCATGACCAAGTATCCTTTGCTGCATCCAAGGCTATGATTTTTTTCCTCTGTATTTTATTTGATTTCTACAGTATGGTTGTGGTCCAGTATGAGTTCTGTTTTTTGTGTAGTGAGAAGATGTGCTCCACAGCTTTGTGCTGTCCAGTTGTGCCAGCCAGCACCATGGATCAACAAGACCTCTCTCTAGGACCCTGAGTGCCATCATCATGGACCAGCAAGACTCTCTCTAGGGTTCTGAGTAGCATTTTCATTGTTGCTGAGGCTCAGCTGATCACAGCTGCTCTCTGCACATAGCCCTTCCCATATAACAACAAATCTGTCATATGCCACAGGAATTGTGATTCCTGTTTCACTGTAGTGACATTTGAATTCAGAACATGGGAGTACTCTTATTTAGTTCCTTTCCGGAGATTCTTTTAGCCACTCAGGGGACCTTATACAATTCCATGAGATGCTCTCTCGAGCTGGTCTTATACTCGCCAACCCTTGTGGTACCCTTACGAAGCTGAGGACCAAGCTGTCAAACAGATGAGCCTGTGGTGTCCATTCCTATTCAAACCACCATACTTGGTTCTGAGGTGGCAGAACTATTTCGGAAGGATTAGAAGGTGTGACCTTGTTGGACGAGGTGTGTCACTTGAGGCTGACTTTGTGGTTTCCACAGAGTTTCTGAGTTCCCAGTGTGCCATCTATGCCTCCTGCTGTAGATCTAGATGTGACGTCTCCATTGTTTCTACCACCAGACCTTCATTCCACCATCGTGAACTCTAACCATCTGAAATCATAAGCCCTTAAACACTTCTTTTATAAGTTGCCTTGGTCAGGTATTTTATCCAAGCCACAGACCCCTAACTAAGACGGTAGTGCCCAAGGTTTTTATTTCTGTCAGAAATAGATGACAGATCCCGTCAGCCCGTGTCCTTACTGACATCTGCTATCGTCATTATTTTGGATTTCAGCCAGTCTAGTCGGTGGGTAGCATCTCCTCACAGCTGTTGTCATCTCGAGTTTCTTTCCCCTTTTCCCTAGTCCTGGGGATGGAACCAAGAGCCCCGAGTCATACAGGCACTCACTAACCCTGAGCTACAGCCCGGCTCTCTTTCAGCTTTTTAGTTTGAGACAAGGTCTCAGTAAGTTGCCCAGGTTGGCCTTGAACTAGCTCTTTAGCTCCACATCTGTGTCATGTTGTGGTTCTCTGCAGGCTTGTCTGTCACCTGCATGCCTCTTTCAGCAAAGCATTTGTCTAGATTTTTTTTTTTTTTGAAGTTATGTACCACCTTAAAGGACTATGATGTTGAAAGATCCACTAGTAATTGTGTGAAACTAACACGCAGAGCGCAGTTTTTCCTGCTGGGTGAGCTGTGTCACAAGTCTTACACAGCCTACAAGTGGGGTTTTTCAGGGACCCACACCATGATGGGAAGTTGTTCTTTGAGGAGGCTTGGAGGGGCACTAGCGCCAACCTGCTCCCTCTAGTGGCCGTCTGCCCACACTACACCAGTTAGTGTAGTTTCTCAGCCTGGGACAAAGTGAAAAGCTAACACATCTCTCTGGTCTTATCATAATTCTGTTATTATTCCGAAAACAAACCCTCCATTCGTGACTGCTACTTCCTAACAAGCTTACTATGACTACATATATCATATTTTTATATAAATATTTATGCTTTATAATATTTATGTTATGTCATAGTTATACTCATATTTATACTTACATACTTTTTTTTAATTTGAGGATTCTATACACGTGCTCACTGTAGCTAACTGTCAACAGCACAACACCTGCACAGGACCTGTGAAGTCATATCAGCTGCATCTCAACATGGATGGAGGAAAATGTCACCAAGCCCCATCCCAAATGTGACAAGCTACAGTCTATCCATGGCTGCTGATGGAGGAAGAACAAATAAATGAATGACTGTTCTTGTGAGTCTTGCTTTTAGATTAGAGAGATGGTTTTCCAAAGTCTGGCATTCTCTCTCTCTCTCTCTCTCTCTCTCTCTCTCTCTCTCTCTCTCTCTCTCTCTCTCTCTCGTGTGTGTGTGTGTGTGTGTGTGTGTGTGCATTTTACAGTCATTTGTGGACTGTTAAACAGCAGTTATTCAGAGTCTAAAATCCTGATTTTGGTCTTCTGAAGCAGAACACCACACCTCCTTCATTCTGTTCCCTTCCTTCACTTCTGTTCCGGGGCTCCTTGTCTGGACATTGTCGTCTCTCTGCATCCCTCCTGACCAGAGAGCATTCTCTAGACCCTGACAGGACCCCTTCAGGTCCATCTCCTTTCATACTTGTCTTCTCCTCTCTTGCCATGGTTGCCAAAGGTTTCAGGATTTCTATTTCTGTGACAGAACAGCATCACTATTACAGTCATCACTATTATAGTCCATCGCTGAGGGAAGTCAGGGCAGGAACCTGGAGGCAGGGACTGGAACAGAGGCCATGGAGGGGTGCTACTTACTGGCTTGTTCCTCATGGCTTTTTCAACCTGCACCCTTATACCACTCAGGGCAACCTACACAGGAGCAGCGCTGCCCACAGTGGCTGGACCCCAGCACATCTAACATTAATCAAGACGATACCCACAGGCCAATCTTTTGGAGGCATTTTCTTAATATGATTTCCTCCTTTCAGATAACTCTAAATTGTATCATTTAAAAAAAAATCAGGATATCCCTGTTCTCCATGTATCACCTCCTGGGTGTCTTCTCCGTCTCCCCTGAGAGCACATATTCCTGCCCTGAGTCAGAGATAGAGCAGAGGACTCACTCACCACTCATGGGAGTAACACTTGTCTCCTCAGTCTTAGCCTGGATTTGCCTGTACCTTGTGGTCCTCTAAGGTCTGTACCCACAACCCTGCTCTGCATTCCACCGGCTCCATTGGGTCCACATTCCACCTCAAAGCTGCGGTGTGTGTACATCCCTCGATCTGACCACCATTGGGGTGCCAGAGTGGCAGAACACAGCCTAAGATGGGGACCAGCCTATGTGAGAAATGGCACAGGCTAAGACTGAGGAGACAGGGGTTCCCAAACTCCCAGGCACCCAGGCTGGAAAACGTGTGAAATTGGGAACAAGGAAGCTGTGTGGCCCTTCGAGGAACAAAGGACTGTGGGTAGGAGGAACTCTGGTTTACCTCAGAGATGAATGTCTGTGTACGGAGGGCAGAGGAGCCTTCTGTGGGAGACTTAGGCATCACAGCTCTGTATAACGAAAGTTTCCCCTCGTGACCGTTCTTAATGAGACAGACATCTGTGGACATTTCCATCACCCAACATGTGGGTGAAATTGGAAATTACCCATCATCCCTGTCCCCTCCTTGCCCTTCCTTCCTGCAACCAACTCACTTCTACATAGCCCAAATGTGCCTGCAAGGAAAGCTGGCTGTCTTTTTTTTAATTAGGTATTTATTTCATTTACATTTCCAATGCTATCCCAAAAGTCCCCCACACGCTCCCCCACCCACTCCCCCACCCACCCACTCCCACTTCTTGGCACTGGCTTCCTCTGTACTGAGGCATTTTGTTTGCACAACCAATGGGCCTCTCTTTCCACTGTTGGCCGACTAGGCCATCTTTTGATACAAATGCAGCTAGAGACAAGAGCTCTGGGGTACTGGTTAGTTCATATTGTTGTTCCACCTATAGGGTTGCAGTTCCCTTTAACTTCTTGGGTACTTTCTCTAGCTCCTCCATTGGGGGCCCTGTGATCCATCCAATAGCTGACTGTGAGCATCCACTTATGTGTTTGCCAGGCCCCGGCATAGTCTCACAAGAGACAGCCATATCTGGGTCCTTTCAGCAAAATCTTGCTAGTATATGCAATGGTGTCAGCATTTGGAAGCTGATTATGGGATGGATCCCTGGATATGGCAGTCTCTAGATGGTCCATCCTTTCGTCTCAGCTCCAAACTTTGTCTCTGTAACTCCTTCCATGGGTGTTTTGTTCCCAATTCTAAGAAGGGGTAAAGTGCCCACAATTTGGTCTTCGTTCTTCTTGAGTTTCATGCGTTTAGCAAATTGTATCTTATATCTTGGGTATTCTAAGTTTCAGGGCTATTATCCACTTATCAGTGAATACATATTGTGCGAGTTCTTTTGTGATTGGGTTACCTCACTCAGGATGATGCCATCCAGGTCCATCCATTGCCTAGGAATTTCATAAATTCATTCTTTTTAATAGCTGAGTAGTACTCCATTGTGTAAATGTACCATATTTTCTGTATCCATTCCTCTGTTGAGGGGCATCTGGGTTCTTTCCAGTTTCTGGCTATTATAAATAAGGCTGCTATGAACATAGTGGAGCATGTGTCCTTCTTATAGGTTGGAAAATCTTCTGGATATATGCCTAGGAGAGGTATTGCGGGATCTTCCGGTAGTACTATGTCCAATTTTCTGAGGAACTGCCAGACAGATTTCCAGAGTGGTTGTACAAGCTGAGTTCTATATCTGTGCCCTCTTTGCTGGGTTTCCGTGATCCAGGAAATTTCTCCTGACCTAATGACCCCAGCCCCCATAAACGAGTCAATCAGGGCCATCACTGTGGCTCAGAGCCACATGATGTTTCTGTAACGTAGTGATATTCCCATATAAAATGTTTCTCGTGGCCATAAATGCTGTTTTAGTCCCCAGTATGGACCACTATTTGGGAAGATTTTAAGATATAAGCCGGATTAGATACAGGCTGCTGGGAAAGTCCTTCAAGAGCTGTTGATTTTTTAATAAAATAAAAAAATAGACCCAGGCTGTAGACCCAGGACCAGCTGATTCAGGACCACCAGCTGAAATCTTCAAAACTAGAGGCTAAAATGGTGAGTCCTGCTGTGATGCTTCTGCCAGGCTCTTTGTCCTGGTAACACCATCTGACTTAGCCTCATCGCCCAGGGCTGGGTCTGTCCACCCCTGAATGCCACAGGCACCAACGTTGCTGCTTCTTTCTCTGTCTGCATGTTGAAACTGAGTGGTTCCCTGTGGGTGTACACTGGACACCCACTCCCTGACTCTAGGACAGGGGGATTATAATAAAATAAAATCACTTCTTTCATGACAATTATCTCATTACCTGTAAGTACAGTTTATATCACCTGCCCCAAACACATTCTGTCTTAGTCAGGGTTTGTAGTCTTACATAAAACATCATGACCAAGAAGCTGGTTGGGAAGGAAAGGGTTTATTCAACTTATACTTCCACATTATTGTTCATCACCAAAGGAAGTCAGAATAGGAAATCACACAGGGTAGGAACTTGTAGGCAGGAGCTGATGCAGAGGCCATGAAGAGACGCTGCTTACTGGCTTACTTCCCCTGGCTTGCTCAGCTTGCTTTCTTAAGGAACCCAGGACTACCATCCCAGAGATGGCACCACCCACAATGGCTGGGCCCTCCCACACTTGATCACTAATTGAGAAAATGCCTTACAGCTGGATCTCATGGAGGTATTTTCTCAAGGGAGGCTCCTTTCTCTGTGATAGCTCCAGCTTGTGTCAAGTTAACACACCAAACCAGCCAGCACACACCCCAAGAATATTTCAAAATACACACACA